>NC_057737.1:21663346-21675829 GCF_004010195.1 Chiloscyllium plagiosum | reverse complement strand
ATGAGGAGGGATAACGGTGGGGGGGAGGGAGAGACAAGTGGGGATGGGGACAATGAGGAGGGATAGCGGGGGGAGAGATGAGGAGGGGAAGGGGAGAATGAGGAGGGGGAGTAAGGATGGGGATGAGGAGGGTGAGGATGGTGGATGAGGATGGGGAGCCACTCAGCCCTTCGTGCCCGTACTAGCTCACTGATCATCGGCGCCAATTTCTTTCTGTTTCTCCCTTGAATCAGGACCGTGAGGGGCGATGGACCCTTTTTTTATTATTACCCCCATCCCCTAATCCAGCGCCAGCCCCGGGCTCCAGTTACCCAGGTGATCGTAGCTGTCGGCGTTGTTGCCGGCTCCGCACCACAGGGTCCCCGGGTAGGTGAAGCCCCTCTTGCTCCTGCGGAGGGGGGTGTGTTCGGGTCCCGCCTGGCACCGGCTCCTCTGGCGGCTCCAGGCGTCTCTCAGCTCGGTGCCGGGCGGCAGGGGGGCGGCGCGGAGCTCACACTCGCGCATGAAGGAGCTGACGGCCCGCGGCTCGGTGCTCACGGAGCAGCCGGGGGGACGACCGGCCTCCAGCTCCAGCTCCCGCTCCCGCTCCTCCTCCTGCAGCCGCAGCAGCAACGTCCCGTCAGAGATCCGCGCGTAACCCGCGCCGCGCGCCTCCGCGCAGTAACGGCCGTCGCTCAGGTAAGAGGCTGCGGCGCCCGGCTCGCGCTGGCGCGAGAGCGCGGCCAAGGAGAGCAGGAGCAGGAGCAGAGCCAGCGACAGCGCCCCCATGGCTGGAGGGCTGGCGTTCCCTTTCAGCACCACCCGGGGAACTGACAGCGCTCCCCTCGGCTCTCCCCCGCTTCTGTCTGCGCCTGTGCTCCCGGGGACCCTTCAGCAGCTGGAGCTGCACCAGCTTAGCTCCTGCCCCCCATCCCGCCTTCTGACCGCCAGTTACCTCGCAGAACCCCTCTCCCTTTATAAAGTCTGAGATGGGAGGAGGGAGCACGCACTGATCTCCTTGGCGATCAGAGATCGGGTGATGTTTGAGGACCCATCAGCTTCAACCTCCTCCGGGGTTTGCTCAAACACTCACACATACACACCCTCCTCCTCCCCTCACTCCCAACCATTCCTTGCTTTTACTTCTCTTCCCCTGGCTACGAGAGGAGCTGCTGCTGTGCCCAGCTCGAACACGTTCTCACCTTTTCAAAGTTGAAGCCGCTGGACATGACCATCCAGTCACCTGAACCTGGTAAAAGGCTGGACTTTGGATTGAGACGAAACCAAAAATTTAACACAATGCAGACTCTGCGGGACATACCGCCTCCAGAAAGCTCTGCAATTTTTTTACATTAAAGTACAATAGTTTGGACAAGAGTTTCGCACTTGGCAATTGAACGGGTTTGCTCTTCGGTGAACAGAAAGTTACTTATCATCAGTTAACACAGTAACATCGAAATTCCCTCGAAGCGAAATGAAATAGTGAGCTCCACCACACTCAGTTACTTCACATTTCCGTCCTTTTGTCCAAATTCCATAAGTTTTTTTTTAAAAAAGTACTTCAGTACAGCACTTCTCCGATTTAAAAAAAGGCACATCGAAGTATCGTCTTCCCATTCAAATGTATATATTTTTAAATTCCCCTACATTTTGCCAATGGGTTAATTAAAATGCAAGACTTTCTTCAAATCCACGGCACCCACTTCACAACCACCTTCTCTCTCCATGTCACAAAAAACATTCCTTCCCTGATACAGAAACAGAAAGTGCTGGAGAAACTCAGGAGGTCTGGTAGCATCTGGGAGAGAGAAATAAGAGTTAATGTTCCGAGTTCAGTGACCCTTCGTCTGTTCTGAAGAATGGTCACTGGACTCGAAACGTTAACTTCATTTCTCTCTCCATAGTTGCTGCCAGACCTGCCGACTTTCTCCAGCAATTTGTATGTTTTTTTTTCGTTTACTGCAGATCTCCTGCATCCGCAGTTCTTTGTTTTAGTTTATTCAGTCCGTGCTCACCGCTGGTCCCAAATCACGGGCACGAATGTTTCACGTGATGCTGTATACGTGCAAGATTCCGATGCCGAACAAAGCCAGCGATTTCCTTTGTCAAGTACATTTCTGGTCCTACAATAATGCTGCAGTTTAGATCAACAATAAGTTCAGCAAGTAGCGTGTGAGCCCCATCTTAGAGCCCCATCTCCGGAGTGCATTATGAGTTCGCTCATTGTTGCCTGTGTGGGTAAAATGCGTGGAGATGTTGGTAGACTGGGCGTGCTTGTGGACTATTAACATGTTCTCGGGCGTGCATTATAGCCAAAAAGACCGTGTGAAAAGCAAACACAGCCAGCATTCTTCCAACATTCCACAGGCATTAATCCTGACTTTTCCTGCCCCCAGCGGAGATTGTGATCTCCCTCAGATTCTGCCCCTTACTGTCTGGTCCAAATTTGGGAACTTTTTTAAGTAGATGAGGGAGCCATAGAGTCATTGAGATGTACAGCACACAGACCTTACGACCAACTGGTCCATCCTATCTACCTGTGATTCCACTTTCAAGGAACCATGAACCTGCACTCCGAAGTCTCTTTGTTCATAAAGTCTCCCCAGGACTTTACCATTAAGTGTATAAGGCAAAAGCGAGGTCTGCAGATGCTGGAAATCAAAGCACAGTAGGTCAGGCAGTACCCGAGAAGTAGGAAAATTGATTTTTTTAAATTTCAAAAATATACTTTATTCATAAAATATTTTGATAATCTGTACAATTGGTCATGCCATACATACATAAACATTCCATTTCTTGGCCTCCAGAGACAGAGTAATCAGTCATATATACAGGTCTGTACGATTACAATCCACATATTTAGCAGGGGTGTCAGCGGAGCCCCCTTCCTGTGTCAGACCCCTGTGCTTAGGCAGGCAGCCGTTACACGGTGGTCTTTCCCCACTGCGCCTTGGCGGCAGCTGCCCCAAGCTTCAGCGCGTCCCTCAACACGTAGTCCTGGACCTTGGAATGTGCCAGTCTGCAACACTCAGTCGGGGTCAAGTCCTTCAGCTGAAAGATCAACAGGTTTCAGACCGCTCAGAGAGTGTCCTTCACCGAGTTGATGATCCTCCAGGCACAGTTGATGTTTGTCTCGGTGTGTATCCCAGGGAACAGACCATAGATCACGGTTTCCCGCATCATGGCGCTGCTTGGGATGAACCTCGACAAACACCATTGCATTCCTCTCCAGACTTCTTCAGCATAGGCACATTCCAGAAGGAGGTGTGTGACAGTCTCATCCCCCCTGCAGCCGCTTCGAGGGCAGCGTGCAGTGCATCTGAGAGTCCAGGCGTACATAAAGAATCTCACAAATCGATGTTTCAGGCAAAAGCCCTTCATCAGGGCTGGCGGTTGGAGTGAGAACAGACAGCACTCAGTGTCTGGGTGGTTTCGAACCACCAACCTTTCAGTTAACAGCAGAACATGCTGACCAATTGCAGAGACTGATGAAGGGCTTTTGCCAGAAACATCGATTTTCCTACTCTTCCGATGCTGTCTGACCTGCTGTGCTTTTCCAGCATCACTCTAATCTAGACATTAAGTGTATAAGACCTGCTCTGATTTGCCTTTCCAAACTGCAGCACCTCGCATTTATCTAAATTAAATTCCAACTGTCAGGCCTCTGCCCATTGGCCCATCTTATCAAGATCCTGTTGTAAAAAAGCTTTGACAAAGGGTCAGTTAGACTCGAAACATCAGCTCTTTTCTCTCCTTACAGATGCTGCCAGACCTGCTGAGATTTTCCAGCATTTTCTCTTTTGGTTTAAGATCCTGTTATATTCTGAGGTAACCTTCTTCGTCCTCTAAAACTCCAATTTTGTTTCATCTGCAAACTTACTAACTATACCTCCAGTGTTCACATCCAAATCATTTATATAAATGAGGAAAAGCAGTGGACCCAGTACCAATCCTTGTGGCACACTGCTGGTCACAGGCCTCAGTCTGAAAGGCACCCATCCACCACTCCCCTTCTCCTTCAAGACAGTTCTGTATCCAAATAGCTAACACAAAATTTACACATTATTGATAGAAACGTGGTGAAATATAATGAGGTTGATGGGGATGTGATGTGATGAGATTAGTGATGATCTTATTGAATGGCGGAATAGACTCCAGGTAACGTTTTCTCCTCATGTGTATGTTCCTGTGAGTATAAGACCTCTTGGTCCATTTATCCTATTTCAATCGGTCTGAAACCGGTTATTATAATACTGACTCCAGGCAGGTTGTCATATACCGGTCCCACTGAGCAATGTCCCAATGAGCTGATGCAAAACTTGCATCGAGAGAGAAAAAAATCTCAGGTCTTTTCCTGCTCTTCGGAGATATTAAATCTCCGCTTGAGAGATCTATTGTGGCATTTGAAAGATGAGCTACAGTCCATTGACATCGCTGAAACAGACAGTCACTGACACAATCATTTTTTTTGTGTGTGGCCGGTTCATTTTCCAAGGGTGAAGACTCGCTAAATGAGCATTGCAAAGTGTGTGATCAGGGAAGGAAAGCTCGGTTGTAAATACAAATCTTTCGAGAATCGAGAACTCTAACGCAGGGTTCCACAGTGAATCGTCGCTGCAAAGTGAGATTTTCATCCGAAATTAGCAGCTCCAACGGGGACCACTCAATTATGTGGCACAAAGCTATTTTCAGAACCGCTCCGTTACTCGATGAGCAGAAAGATGCCTCATGAGCGTTGAAACACTTGGTCATTCGGTCGCTTCACTTCGACTGTCATTATCGATCATAATTAGGCACCGTCTTGTGAAAAGAGAATGTAAGGGCTCTTGTGTCGCATCTGAGCCATAGGGTTTGAGTTCACTCCTACTTGCTCCAGAGGTGTGTAATTACATCCCTGAACAAATGTATTAGATATCTCGGAATGGGCTGGTTAGAAAATATCTGAAACGAGAGTCTGTGCACAAAGCAAATTCGTTTGCCTGTTAAGTCATTTGTAAGATTTCAAAATACTACACAAAAGTTTTAGCTTTCTAATTTTCGGACATTTAATCAGTTCAATGCACAATTCCAAAGGTACCTCCTCCCCCCCGTCAGTATTTCCATTCATTTAACAAATGGAGTGGATGCCAAACGCCCTCTGAAAAGTGCAAAGTTCTCCTTCAGTAATGGGGTCTGAGAAATGTGCTGAGCCATTCGACTGACTGTTCCCCGCTTCCCTTTATTCTGCTTCACAGCCTATAGGAAGGGTCGGTAAACTTGAATGTCCCACAGTGATGAAAGGAGCAGCACAACTGATGTCAAATCGTACGAGGGAACAGGAGATCTTGTACCCTCCGTCAGGGAGCTTACAACAATATCCACTGTAGAAGGGAAGAACCTGACCTAATTCGGGATCAAACTGTGGGATCCCCCTGATAGAGAGTATGCTAATTACAGCCGCCGCCTGGAATAGACCGAGGGTTTGAAAGCCGCACAATGTAACTGCTCCGAATTGGTTAGCTTTTCATCTTCACTTGAAAGCTAAAGGGTGACAAGAGTAGTAATGTATCCATCCCAATTCAGATCCAGATATTGCTCCTTAATTAAAGTGGTTCTTTTATATCGCCTGCTAACCCGAAACTCGCTTTTGTTTCTTTTCTGAAAGACCAGCAGTTCCCCGAACTTTTGTTCTCAATATGAACGACCCCAATTGTAGATTCTGCACACGGCAGAGTGCCCACACATTGATTTCTCCTTCTGACAATTCCACGTGTTGGATATATTTCAGGTAAAAGGCTCTCGTTTTGCAGACGATAAATGCATCTGTTAAAAGTTTTTCCTTTTTTCAAAAGTTTCATTTGAATTGTATTGTAGGCTAAACGGTGGCAAAGGGAAAGGAGCGATTGACTACAATGTCCGTCTGTTTACAAAATATGCAGAAACGGGTCGAGTGGGATTATCGTGGAATTTCTTTAGAGAGTGCAGGGTAACTCGCGGTCACTGAACTCCAGACTCTATTCACTGCTCGTACAATGGGAGTGGCAGCAAAGCGAAGGGTTACTAAAGGTTATTGCAGGGAAAGAGTGGGCTTCAGAAAGGAACGTGATTTACTGCAGAGAGGAGAATTGCTGAAGACATGGTTCAGAAAGTAGGCTGCTCTGAAGGCGCCTGGGACGCGGTGACACACCAGAGTTTGCATTCCATGTGAAGGACCCCGCTTCTCAGGGACCACTCTCAGTCTCTGAGAAATCCCAACTGCTCAGGGATTGCCCTGACTTTCTGACAATAGCCAAAGTCAGAAGTCACATGATACCAGGTTATAGTCCAACAGGTTCTGGATGTAGATTTGTGCGTGCTGAGCTGGAAAGTTCATTTTCAGATGTTTTGTCACCATACGAGTTAACATCTTCAGTGAGCCTCCAGATGAAGCACTGGTGGTGTAGCCCACTTTCTATTTATATGTTTGGGTTTCCTTGGGTTGGTGATGTCATTTCCTTTGTTTACATTATTTCCTATGGTGATGCCATTTCCTGTTCTTTTTCTCAGGAGGTGGTAATTCCTAGAGGCATGGCATTCCAACCGGAACCTATCAACAAACACATTGACTTGGATCTCATTTACCACCCCCTGAGAAAACAGGAAATGGCATTACCATAGGAAATGACATCACCACAGGAAATGACATCACTAACCCACAGAAACCCAAACATATAAATAGAAAGCGGGCTACACCACCAATGCTTCATCCAAAGCCTCACTGAAGATGTTACCTATTATGGTGATGAAACATCTGAAAATGAACCTTCCAGCTCAGCAAGCAAACCTACATCCAGAACTTCAACCTGAGCTACAAATCTTCTCAAAATTCTCCAGCAGATTTATTTGAAATCACAAACTTTCAGAATAAACCTGTTGGACTATAACCTGGTGTTGTCTGACTTCTGACTTTGTCCACTGCAGTCCAACAGCAGCACTTCCACATCATTTCTGGCAATAGGACATTAGAGTATTGACAGTCTGCATTGGTTCTTGACTCAGTACATTTCTAGGTCCATTAGAGAAGCCAATCAGACCAAACAAAAAACCCATTCGCAGGGGCAGGTGGATATTCACCAGCACTGGGCAATCAAAGAAATAACTGTTGCTGCTGGAAATCTGAATCAAAAATAGACAAGAGAAAAAAAAACATAGTTAATGTTTCGAGTCGAGTAAACTTTCCTTAGAACATAAGACACTTCGGGTCAAACATTGTAGCAGTGGGTCAGAACATGAAAAAAAGCAAGAATAGAATACCAGGTTGGGGTTGGGTGGTCAGTTTTTTGGAAATCTAAAGGGAGAAGGTGAGGCAGTGGGGAGGTGATTTGGGTCAAGACAGGCAGTGTGGAATTGGAAGGGAAGGTTTAAAGATCATAATCGAATCAGGAAGTTGGATCAGTGCAAAAAATAACATTAAAAAGCTCTTTATCAGATTTCACAAAGTGTTTGTAAAGAGATAGACAAATTAAAAGCACAATGGAGATATATGTAATTACCATCAGGGAGCCCTGTGGGATTTTTTTTGTGCAAGCAGAATATCCATTGCTTGACTCAAAAGTAAGAGTGACACCACTTTGGCTGGTAGCAGGACCCAAGATGGCATATTGCTGGCAATGGGACTTAAGCCATTAGATTTCCAGCAGCATGTTAAGAAGCCACTGCTGAGACTGCCATTATTGAAAGAGGCAACTCCCATCCTCCAAATGCTAGCCTCACTCACTACTGATGGCTACTGCTGAGGTACCAGCTGCAGGGAGGGTTATCTTAATGACCAATTGCCTTCACTGGGAGTTCAGATAGGGTGGGGTAAGTCAGCAGGTGGGAGAGGATGGGTACCTAGATTGCGGTGCTCAGGGAGTATTGCTGGTGCTGATGGGATGGCTATTAATATCAGGATGTCCATCATGGGCAATGTAAAGGAGAGCCCTCACCTGTCTGGCACCCACTGGGTGGATGCTGATTTAATGCCCACTGCATCTCGGGTAAAATATCTGTGAACTCAAAAAGTGGCCTTTAAATAATCACGAGTGGCTCAACTGCCCACACCACTCTGCCAGCTTACCCACTGTCAGGCCATGTCAGAGATTGATGACATTAAACAGCCCTCACAATATCAATTGCAATCATTTGCCAGCTCTCCCATCTTCTAGCCCAGTGCCAAGACACCCACAAAATTCCAGTGATGATTACAAGGTGACCAAGTTTGGGAAATAAATATTCCCAGGTTCACAATAATTTGAAAAGACAAGTAGAATGGAAAAAGTGGAGGACTGACATTGACAGTAAAAGATATCATAGGGATAATGGGAAAGAAACTTGTCTCAGACAATCAGGAAGCTGAGTCAGCATGTGAGCAGTTCCAGAATAACAAGTGTTAGTAAATGTTGGTAGAGGGAATATATACTGGCTTATGTCCTCCTATTGGAAGTTAGTCATTGCAGCAACATACTCTGAGAGATGCACTACAGGACCATTCAGAAAGTGCCAGAACACTGACTGTGCAGGAATTGAAGTTTAAGCTTTTCTAATGGCAATTACCAAGCATTTAGAACCCTTTGAAAAAGTTTCCAACTTTACGTTAGGGTCAGAGGTTTCCGATGTTTCACTTACCTGGATAGTTAACCAGAGAAGTTAAATAGATTAAAACTTGCTCTTACTTCTAGGTAACTACAAAACTGATCTCCCCCATCTGACTTACCACTGACCTTTCCAATACCCTCTGACATCTCTCTAACCCAATCTCCCTGCTGACACCCACCAACCTGACCCCCCAATCCAAGACCCCTGACCTAACTCCTTCTGCTTCACTGACCACTCACCTGCCATCTTCTATCTTCACTGGCCCGCCTCCTCAGATACCGATTTGTCACACTACCCCATCACCCACTTGCCTGTCACAATTACATTCTTGCTGTATCTTGTCAAAGTACCTTTGGAACCTGGCTAGAATATATAGCTGCCATTAAAATGGAACTGTGGCTGTTTTTAAGTGCTGATTCTGTGCTATTTTGGAATTCTCCCAGAACAAGAGCGTTCTGTATTTCCTGAGAGGCCCCATTCAGAAGTCCAAGCCAGAAATTCAGAATCACTGGGAAAGGGAAGGGAAAATGGACAGCGTCCAAATCAAAGAGTGATTGATATGCCTTGCAAGATTCAGCCTGTAGTATAGTATATGTAACATATTAACCTCAACACATTAACTCACATGTTAGGGGAGATGGTAGCAGAGGGTAATATTATTAGACCACTGATCTAGAGACCCAGGTTAGTACTCTATTGTTTCAAATCTTGCCATGGCAGTGAATGGAGTTTAAATTATTTAATATAAAAATCTAAAGTTAGGAACAGTGACTATGTCAATTTTCATCAATTGTTCTAAAACTCCACCTGCTTCATTAATGTTGTTTAGGGAAGGAAATCAGCTATCATTACCTGATCTGAGTCTTATGTAAAATTGAATGACTTTAACTTGCTCTGAAATGCTTCTCAGCCCCACTGTAAAGTACGCCCCATATTGCAGACTGCAATAACAACTACAGTGAAGACAATGATCTGGAAAGGAGGATTTCGGGACAGGCAACAACGAAAAGTGGGCGAGCAGAGGATGGTAGCCAAGGTCGGTATCCATGGGGATGGCCTGAATCAGGACCTTGGGTTCAGGACACACTACAGGTGACCCCATTGCACTATACATACAGACAGACAGACACAGAGAGAGAGAGACACACACACACATACACACACATATGCAGACCCTCTCTCATACGCTTACACATGCAGTCCCACACACACCCTCTCACAAACATACAGCCCTTTACACTCATGCACATAAACACACTTTTTTTTAGATTACTTACAGTGTGGAAACAGGCCCTTCGGCCCAACAAGTCCACACCGCCCCGCCAAAGCGCAACCCACCCATACCCCTACATTTAACCCTTACCTAACACTACGGGCAATTTAGCATGGCCAATTCACCTGGCCTGCACATCTTTGGACTGTGGGAGGAAACTGGAGCACCCGGAGGAAACCCATGCAGACACAGGGAGAACGTGCAAACTCCACACAGTCAGTCGCCTGAAGCGGGAATTGAACCCAGGTCTCTGGCGCTGTGAGGCAGCAGTGCTAACCACTGTGCCACCGTGCCGTCCACTCTCTCACAGACACTCATAACTCCCCCTCCCCCCATCCCCCCCAACACACACACACACATTTGCACACATACACATACAAGTTTGTGGGGTGAAATTGTATTTGCAGAATTACATTTTACTTTGCTCAAGAACTGCATGAATCCATGTAAGATTCTGTGAATCCATTTTTTAGATTAGAACCAGTCTGACCATTGTGGCACAGACAGCCTCACACAGGGAAGCTAACACCTTCAATACATTATCTGGGCCAACATGACACCAATTGTTAAAATTCGCTTGAGAATGTAACTTCTAAAAAATGTTTTGCAATTTACATATGAAAGAACTGAAACCAACATGGTCATTCCAGAAGATGAGAGATTTAGCAAACAATCCAGGTCTTTTTTAATATATAATTTCAGTTACATCACACTGTAAACTTTGTTATAAATTCTGTGTCTTACAATCTTATTCTCAACAACCACCTGATGAAGGAGCAGTGCTCCAAAAGCTAGTGTTTCCAAATAAACCTATTGGACGATTACCCAATGTTGTGTGATTTTTTTTAACAGTGAAGACAATTGAGGGAAGATGGTTGAGGGAACTCGGCTTTTGTAAAGTTTTAAGAAACTCTCTCTAGCCCTTGGCATACTATTATTTCTCATGTTGGATCAACACAGTTGGACGAATATGCATTTTATAATGGCAAATATAAATAGATTAAAACTTGCTCTTCATCCTGGTAACTATAAAACTGACCTCTCCATCTGGTTCACCACTGACCTTGCCAGCACCCTCTGACTCCTCTCCAACCTGAAGTAACATAGTGACAGTGATGCGAATGAAAAAATATTATCTTGTTTCTACCTCTTGGCAGTGAGGGAAATACGGCACATATTAGGGTGCAAAATTAAGGTTAAGGAATAGGCATCAATTTTTGAGAGCCCTGCAATACTCTCTAACGCTTTTATTAAGTTCGCTTTATTTTTGATTCGTGGTTAAATTATTATAGCTCTTTCGTAACTTAATCTTATTGTTTCCTATTTGTATATTGAACACAGCGATGATCTCATATTAATTATTAACACAATAATTAAAATAATGCATTTGTTCCTGCCTATTGATAACAAACTGACAAAATTGGTTGCAATTTAAAGGGTCTCTGTACAGAAAGCCAGTGGGATTAAAAAGGTAGGTATATTTGGCCTAGCTTGAGTCATGTGCACTGGAATTGATAGACTATTATTCAGTATTGAGTGTTGGTATAGTTATCAAGCGATTTGACATCGTGCAGTCGTTGGGGGCGACGGTAGTGTAACCGGAAATGTTCGAACACAGGGTCACAGAGCCTGCAATTGTTACATCAGGTGGACAAAGTGCTCACTTTTCCAGACGGGGCAAGTTGCAGCAAAGAAGCCTCATGCAGCACTTACTGAAGACGGCCAACTCCTTCACGTCCACTGAGTTATTGGGACGTGCTCCCGGCCTGACGGTAGGGCGAGTTTTATACCGCGCTGACCGGTCCTCTTCGAATCGAGATAAGAAGCTTATAAAGATCCGGGATGCTCCCCGATTGAAGAGGCGATCATCAGCAGTGAGTGTCAGCGAGCCCGGGTTTAAATTCAGTGCGTTTGCAAAGAGGTGTGATGTGGGTGTGTTACATATTGGAACAGCAGGATACCCTGAAATCAGAACCAAAATCTGTGAATTATATCCAAAATAAGAAAGATTTACGGTGTCCTTTAACAGACGAGAGCAGAAATCTCCAAAGTCCACGCAAAAGACCTTCGAAAATGGAAATACAATGTCAAATATTGGAGATACACGCATTCAGGTGCTAGAATTCTGACAACCATTACATTTCCTTATCAAAGCTGAAGCCCTTTTGAATCTGAAACGGATGATTTCAATTGTGTCCGTGGAAACACGGCTGAAACTACGCAGCCTTCTTCCTGCAAGTGACTACCGCGGTGTCACTGCAATACCCCTCGCAAATCTCCCTATTACATGAATGAAATCCTCTCTCCGAAGGAAAGCCCTTGATACTGTTCTGTTTAAAATAAGAGAGTATAATGCTTTGGATGCCTTAAGATTTTCAACATCAGGAGAGGTCTGCACAGAATAGGTTAAATGTGATTTAAGAGGATTGGCAAAATAATCACATTGGGAGAAAGTGAGGACTGCAGATGCTGGAGACCAGAGCTGAAAAATGTGGTGCTGGAAAAACACAGCAGGCCAGGCAGCATCCGAGGAGCAGGAGAATCGATGTTTCAGGCATAAGCCCTTCTTCAGGAATAAGGCTGGTGTGCCAAGCGGGCTGAGATAAAGGGTAGGGGGGATATTGGGGGAGGGGCAC
>NC_057737.1:21653324-21662468 GCF_004010195.1 Chiloscyllium plagiosum | reverse complement strand
ATTTCTCCAGCTCCTCATTTCCCCTTCCCCCACCTTATCTCAGTCCCAACCCCCGGATTCAGCACTGCCCTCTTGACCTGCATTCTTCTTCCCGACCTCTCCGCCCCCACCCCCTCTCCGGCCTATTACCCTCACCCTCACCTCCTTCCACCTATCATATTTCCAGCGCCCCTCCCCCAAATTCCCTTCCCCTTACCCTTTATCTCAGCCCGCTTGGCACACCAGCCTCATTCCTGAAGAAGGGCTTATGCCCGAAACCTCGGATGCTGCCTGGCCTGCTGTGTTTTTCCAGCACCACATTTTTCAAAAATAATCACATTGGCAAAATAGTTGGCAAAAGAGGTGGCATGAGAAAAAATATTTTATGCAGTTTTTTTTTAAAACTCGTTCATGGGATGTGGGCATTGTTGGCTAGGTCAGCATTTATTGCCCAACACTAATTTCCCAGCAGAGGTAATCACATTGAAGGAAGGTCTGGAGTCGAGGTACGAATAGCAGGTTTCCTTCACTAAAGGACAGAAATGAACCAGTAAATAATCATTAAATGGTCACCATTAGATTACCATTCTTTCAATTCCAAATTCTTGAAATTGAATTCAAATTTCACCATCTGCTATGGGTGAGATTCAAACAAAGTGACTAGATTACTAGTGACATTACCACTAGACCGCTGTCTCTCCAGGTTAAGATCTAGAATACACTGCCTGGAAGCAAATTCATTCAAGATGGAAATAGAAAATCAGCAGGTTTAAAGACTGAAATGTAGAGGTGAGACTCGAAGCAATTAAGGAATGTGCAGGGTTACATGGAAAAGGTGGGAGAATGTCTAAGTGAATTGCTTCTTCAGAGGGACAGCACAGACACAGTGGGCCCAATGGCCACATTCTGTGCTGTAACCATTATGTGATTCTGTGGAAATCTCAAGTAATGATCATATTGGCTCCAGTTGATATATAATGCAATGTTGTCACTTTGTATTAGTGATAATCTTGCAGAACAATCTTCCTCATAGTTCAAACAAATTATAGAGCCAAGGTGCTAAGGCCTCAGCCTATACCTATGAGTTTAAGTCTTCATTTGTGTTTTGTGAAAATTAAAGAAGACATCTATTAATGTAATGGAAGGAGATACAGCTTTTATCATCACTGCCTTCAATTCCTTATTCCCCATCATTCATAAATAGATCTTTTAAAATAAGACAAATAGTGGCACCAAATTGTTTTGTTTTTCCAAATAATTTCTAATTCATGGAATGAATTATCAGACTTGAACACCTAATATACTAAACATCAAGACAGGTAATACCATCGAACTGTGTTTCAGTCTCTGACATTTCCTAAGCAAAATACAAAGGAAGTTAAATGAGGCCGTTGTCGCAGCTGATGTAATCCCCTTCAAAAAAGTATTGATATATAAAGTAAGTCACTCAATGTGATATTATCTGTACACATTTCATTTTCTCTGGTATCTCTGATGGATGCTAGAATAGACAACTGGATCGTCTCAACAGTAGCATTGCTGAGGACAAATGAACAGTATTGACAAATGGAAATCAACAGGCTTAAAGATTGAATTATAGAGGCCAGAATCAAGGCAGCAAAGGAACAAAGGGAGAGTAAATCAGCTAGAATTCTGGTTCCATTTATTACTTAGCAGTTCCTGCTGGAAATGGTGAATGAGTGAAATAATGGAGTGTGCTGGTGATTCTCTGTGTAGTTCCTAACACTCACTACTTGTTTCATATATGAGGACTGGAAATCTATGTAAAATGGACCACTGGTTTCACTGAAAACATTCCTCTAAAAGGCTCCGGTATCTTCTGGAGAGGAGGAAGGAACATTGGCTAAACATGTGCAATCCTGAAGTTTGAGGCTAGCATTTACTCTCATGAACACAGTAGGTAATGTTAATGCAAAAGATCAGGGAATTTTGAAGAGTAACATTCACATTTTCTGGGATCTGGTTCTACCTACAAAACTGATCAAGCCTTCAGCTGATGTTGCTAGATTCCGCTAATTTTGCTGGTCATGTCTGAGGTATTATCATGTGCTTTTAAAATGCTATCTTCATATTAAAGTATATTTAATTTATGAAGAAAATTACTAAAGTACAACAATTAAACTACTAACTGATTTAACGTTGTCTTTGCTTTTAAAAAAGCAGTTATTTAAAATCAGATTCTTAAAAAGGAGGACTGAACACTTTTTACAAATGCGTAAATACATTAATTATTTACACTTGAATGGAAAGAACAAAGGATATCAATTACTTTCTAAAATATTATCCATTTTTCTGAGTTTATTGATGTGTTGTAACATGCAAACCAATTTTATCAGAAATTAGTGACCTAAGTATTCATTGTCACACCATGTATATCAGATTAAAATTAATGCAGAAACATACTTTCATTATTGTTTTTAGCAGCAAATTACAGAGCACTTTTTAAAGTTGACTTTTTAAATTTTTTGTAACATTTAGAGATAAAAAAATCTTGATGTTGATCAAAATAAATTAGTAATTTATAATCTATTTGCAACTTGCACTTCTAAAACTGGGTCTTTTAATTTGCAGATTCCAGCTTATGAGACCATTCCAGAACAGCCATTGGAAGAGAGAAACAGCCCAGTTACCTCAACTGATGAAGCCTATCTCATTCACTTCCACAACAAAACTGAAGAAATGAATAAATTAGAGAAAGTATGCCATGACTATGTCAAATTTTAAACTCAGATGAATTTCTAATAGAAAATTATGTATAAAATATGATTTATAAAATTTCTTCCAATATTTCTGTGGATGGCTGTCATTAAGAAAATCTGACTCTTTGTTCAAAATAAACAGATTTGTAGAACATATTTCTCAAAGCAATGATAAAATCCCAAAGATATCTGGAACCTTATGTGCTAAGTGTGGAAATTAACGTTCTGTGGACCATTGACACTGCCATGAAAAAGAGGAAAGGTGTGATCAATGACTTAATATCACACTCTGGTGCAGTACGTCCAGTGATATCATTGTGTGGAATGGTTGAATCAGGTTAATATATCCACAGGTAAATACACACTGAAGTAGTTTTTCAATTTCCTGATTGAGTTTATTCCTAGTGTTGTGGATTTCCCATTGGAAAAACTACCTGACCTTCATTTTCATTGAATTGACTGGTTTCTTTCACAGGCATTCACTCCACGTTGCCAGTTTTATCTCAACATGCCAAGTTGAAATGTGCCCAAGCAGCTTACAAAGCTAACATAACACATCATCAGTGCATCCTCAGTGTTTATCAGTGCTTGAGTTTACCAACTCTCGTATGGATTTTTCTACATGCAGTCCCAAATCTACTGGCACCAGTTTAGTGGAATATTCCAGTTAATTGTCACTTCCATTTTATCCTGGCCTTGATGCCTCCATTTACTGCAGGAGATCTAAGGAAACCTTGAGAAAATTCATGTTTTCCTCCAAGTTTTCTTTTATGGTTACAGCTCTATGCTTTTCTTCTTTCTTTATCATACTTTGCAATTATTTTTTTAAAATATTAACTCCAGAGGGAAGGTGAGAGTGATGGTCCTTAACATAAAGTCCACATTTGACCAAGTGTGGCATCAAGACACATTACTAAAACTGGAGTCAATGGAAATTGGGGGGGAGTTAGTCATACCTAACACAAAGGAAGATGTTTGTAGTTGTTGACGTCAATCAACTAAGCTCCAGATCATCTCCATATTGTTCCTCAGGGTAGAGTCCTTGGCCTAAAAATCTTCCGTTGCTTCATCAATGATCTTTCCTACATCATAAATTCTAATGTTTACTGCTGATTACACAATGTTCAATCCCATTCATAACTCCTTATACTACCCAGATCATATCCAAATGCTATCTCTGTAGCTCTCAATGTTAATATCCTGGGAATTGTCATTGAGCAGACAGTAATCTGGACTAGCCACATAAATACAGTGACTACAACAGTAGGTCAGAGCCTTGGAATCCTGATTTGGAGATGCCGGTGTTGGACTGGGGTGTACAAAGTTAAAAATCACACAACACCAGGTTATAGTCCAACAGGTTTAATTGGAAGCACACTAGCTTTTGGAGCGACACTCCTTCATCAGGTAATAGTGGAGGGCTCAATCCTAACACAGAATTTATAGCAAAACATTTAGCAAAAATATAGCAAAACTGCATGCATTCATGTAGAACTCTGAGCTCAAAAACTGCATAAATTTACGTAAAACTCCGTTATCTCACTTTTTTGATTAGAATCAATCTAAACATCATGGCATAGACAGAGAGGAGCGTCACTCCGAAAGCTAATGTGCTTCCAATTAAACCTGTTGGACTATAACCTGATGTTGTGTAATTTTTAACTTTAGAATCCTGCAGTGAGTGATTCCCTTGCAATTCCCCAAGCCTGCCCACTATCTACTAGGCACAAGTCAGGAGTGCGATTGAATGCTTGGATGAGTGCAGCTCCAACAACACTGAAGACAC
Organism: Chiloscyllium plagiosum; assembly: GCF_004010195.1. NCBI lineage: Eukaryota > Metazoa > Chordata > Chondrichthyes > Orectolobiformes > Hemiscylliidae > Chiloscyllium > Chiloscyllium plagiosum. The sequence goes on along the minus strand of NC_057737.1, from coordinate 21,657,983 downwards.
TTGACACCATCCAAGATAAAGCGGCCTGCTTGATTTGCACTACATCCACAGATATGTACTCCTTCTATCACCGACACAGATGGACTACACATATAGATTTCAGTGTGTACCATCAACAAGACACATTGCAGCAACTCATCAAAGGTCCTTAGATTGTACATTCCAAGCCCATGTCCACGACCATCCAAAGGACAAGGAAATCAGATAGATCGGAGCATCGCCACCTGCAGTTCCCCTCCAAGCCACTCACCATCCTGATTTGGAAATATATCACCTTTCCTTCAGTGACACTGAGTCAACATTTTTAGAACGCCATCTCTAACAGCACTACATCAAATAGACTGCAGCGTCTGAAAAGGTAACTCATCACCACATTCTCAAGGGAAGCTAGGGTTGGAGAATAATTGTTGCCAGCGATGGCCATGCCCCATAAATGAATAAATTAAATAAACATTTGATGGGTTCATTTATGAACTAATAAGCCATTCAAGACAGAAATTAGGTAACATTTCTTCACATCGAGGCTGAAATTTTGACAAAAAAAAACTGTAAAGACTAGCTTAATTAATAATTTTGAAGAATTACTGAAAAGCTATGAAAGAATATGGGGCCAAGATGAGTGGATGGAGGTAGGATATAGATCTGTCATGAAGACAATGAAGAATCATCCATCAGTTGAATGGGACACCTCCATTCCTGTGTCCATTTTCCATGGGTTTTGAGTAACTAAGATACACAGGCCAGTAAAGTACCAAAATCAATCCTTGATCTTTGCTGATTTAACTGATCTTGGCAGCTTGGTAAAGACACTGTCATCAGCACCACTACCTACCTCTACCCATGATCATTGCTAGATGTGTGCACAGAACAGTGTCAGCTGAGAACAAAATTAGACTTGGCAATGCAAACCTGCCAGTACTGACTGTCAGGGCTATGTTATGAGTGATGCAAATTTGAAAGTCAATAGAACTGTATCTCAATAAGATGTCAATGCTTTCTGGTGAGGAGAATGGAAAAATTAACAATAGGAGGATAAACACTATTGATCAGCACTGATACCACTGAATGGAGCTGATATTTACTGTATTACAAAACAAAATATGCCTGAATTAGCTTTGCATGAAGACACAAACATGAAAGCCACTGAGAAACAGCAGAGTCAAACATCTAGAGAAGGTTCCTGTAAATCCGATATTCATTCTTGAATTATTTATCCTTAATTCTTTGCAATGCATAATGATCTGAGGTTCTGGTGGCACAATTAATAGCATCTCTGTCTCAGAGCCAGTAGCTCAAATTCCACTCCAAGTTCATATTTCAATCTAGGTTCATTTCCACTCCAGCACCATGGAGGTTGTGTTCATGATGTACCTCAACAGGATGATAATCAACCCGGAAATTCTTCCTAAATGCTAGTGGAAGGAGATAAAAACAGAGAAGCCTCAGTGTCAGCACGGTACTGCAGTGCAACACTTCCCCATGTTAAAAAAATTCCTTGCACAGGATGGAACATCTGTTTTTATTAGATTCCCTACAGTGTGGAAACAGGCCCTTTGGCCCCAACAAATCCCCACCAACCCTCCAAAGAGTAACCCATCCAGACCCATTCCCTCTGACTGATGCACCTAACACTATGAGCAATCTAGCATGGTCAATTCACCTGACCTGCACATCTTTGGACTGTGGGAGGAAACCAGAGCACCCAGAGGCAATCCACACAGACACAGGGAGAATGTGCAAACTCCACACAGACAGTTGCCCAAGGCTGGGATTGAACCTGGGTCCCTGACGCTGTGAGGCAGCAGTGCTAACCACTGAGCCATCTTCCTTGCATTGAGGGACTGACCACCAGAAGAGGATATTACCTTGACTTGCAACTTATACTAGTTTCTACAATCAAGCTAAAATTCTCAACGTATCATTGAAACTGATAAGTAAAATAAGGATAGATAGTTGAGAATGGAACCATGCAAAGGCAGAACGACTGAATGAATAATGGAGAAGAGATTCTGGGGAAGATGGAAGAATAGTACAACATCGCCCGAGCGATAGTGAAAGCTATTTGTGATTCTGATTCGAGTCATTTTAATGCTGTAGTATTGGCAGAGACCTGATCAGAGGGATTCAGTCAATGAGCCTCAAGAAAGATAGAAATGAGTTTGAAAGACTACAACATGTTCAATACTTTGGAAAGGAGAGGGAAGTTGAAGATGGAAAGGAGTTTCCAAGGACAGAGAAATCTGGGGTGTGATGTATTTGAAGAAGAGATTACTGACTGTGGTTTTAAAATGGCAGAGAACCAGCACCTAAGGAGAGGGAGCTGTCCATAATATTAGCACCGAGTGGGACCAGGAGGTGAAAGTGGATATTTAACAGTTTTTGAAACAGAGTTGATATTAGGAGATGGTTTCAATTGAACAGGTTAAATGAACTAGTGCATTTGGAGATGGAAGTGTAAGTGAGAAATGAAAGAACCAAGAAAGAGATACAGGTTCAGGGCTTGAGCAGGGAGAAATCTTGTAGGAAATTTGGATTAGTGTGCACAGACAAATGGATGGCTTCAGTCTCAGTGACAATTAGTGAGCTCTTCACATATGATACTGAAAATTAATGGAATGGGGCAAGAAAGTGGAGTGTAAGGACTGGAGAGAAGAAACTGATGGTTATCTTTGCTTCCCCAAACTGATCCTAAAGCTCGCATTCATATTGATGGTGGGCAACAAGACCTGACTGGTGCTGCCTAACCCAATCTATTGATAATTGGCTATGACAAATATGCTGGACTGGCTTAAGTCTATCATTTGGAAATGTGCGTAATAGGATCTGAACCATATAAGAAAAACTAATCACGATGGGTGAAGGTAAAGGTTTTACCTGAGAACAAGAGCATCAAAGAAGATATGTAGGCGTGATTGAGGTGAACACCAACACTCTAAAATGTAAGAATAAGTGAGTTGTTGAGGGGAAGCTTTTTCAGTGAGGAATGTGAAACTGAAAAGGTTCGGAGAATGGTTAGGATAAGGGCTGGTCAGAGTTTGCCTTCTCTGTAATTGAAAAGCATGGGATCAGAGAGGCCATGGAAGATGGCAAGATTGAGGGGGTGGCCATGAATATGAGTTTATATGGAATTGAAGGTTCAGGGAAAGTGGAATGGCATTTGACCTCAGAGGAGAAAGGGCAAACTGAGAAACATGGCAAAACAAAAGCACAATAGGAGTTCTGTCATAGCCCCAAAGCAAATCTTTAAGCATGTCCTTTCAAATCAAGGGAGGAAGAAAGGACAGAACCAACAGTATGTTGTATTGGTATTGATGTACCAGAGTCAACACCAGCAGAATTTATGAAATGTAGAAAATAATAAAAGGTAACAAATCCACCAAAGAAATGATAAATTAATACTTTTGTACCTGTATGTGTTTGAAAAATGGAAGGAGCAAATATATCTTTATTTCAGTTGCATCATTCCACAATGTTCAATGTATTTTTTTTACAAAAAATCTTTATTAGCATAAACTCCTTCAGATTTCAGAGTTTTAAAAATTATTTGATTAGACTCTCATTTAAATGAGTGGCTCTAATTTTCAGTTATGATACAATGAGCATTCCTGGGCATTTACACTAATGGGGTAGCAACAGTTGAAGACATGGCTTTTACAGAAAGAACACTTAGTTCTCTGTCCAACACAGAATATTACTGCTTTGGTTTGGTGCCATAATGATCCATAAAACGCATTCTGTGATTTAATCTGATTGAAAATGATCAGAGTACTGGTAGATTCTATGCCCTACAAATGCAGGAGTTGTTAAACAGTCTAACCAGCCAGTTAATTAGACAAAAACTCAACTCTCAAGGAATGATCCGATTTACCAAAATTCCTTTCATGCCTTACTTTAATCCCCATTGCCTGTTAGAAATCAGTCAAGGCTATGCAGTGAACGAGTAGCATTTCTGTCTTCAGCTTGCACAGTGCTCCTGCGATTAACAGTGAATGAAACTGTATTAACGATTTCCTTTGATAACATGATTTTAGGGGCACACTCGAGGGAGGCAGAAAATTTGCAGGCATGAGATACAATAAGTTGCAAAACAAAATTACATATAACATGGAGCACATGCTTCTAACGACAGGACACCATCACAAGCTTTAACAGCTACCAAGTAATCATTTCAGAAAGAAAACGCTGTCTTTGGGATGTGTCAAGTTCTTTTAAAGTCAACAATGTTTGAAATTTAATCCCTGTTGTAATGTAGAAAACGTGGCAGCCAATTTGGCAAAGAACTTTGCTACATCAGCAATGAAATGAATAATCAGCTTATTTATTTTAAGTGTTAGGTGAGGATTAACTGCTGGTTATGGCACCAGTAGGGCATCCCTGCTCTTCTTTAGTTAGTGTAGTGGGATCTTTTCTAACCAAATGGGAGAGCAGCTGGAGCCGTGATTCAGTGTTTAGATTAGATTAGATTACTTTCAGTGTGGAAACAGGCCCTTCGGCCCAACAAGTCCACACCGACCCGCTGAAGCGCAACCCACCCATACCCCTACATTTACCCCTTACCTAACACTACAGAATTTTAGCATGGCCAATTCACCTGACCTGCACATCTTTGGACTGTGGGAGGAAACCGGAGCACCCGGAGGAAACCCACGCTGACACGGG
>NC_057737.1:21626868-21651493 GCF_004010195.1 Chiloscyllium plagiosum | reverse complement strand
GTGACTGGGGTGTCAGTGGGGGAGCACTTTGGGGCCAGCAACCATAATTCTCTGCGTTTTTAAATAGTGATAGAAAAGGATAGACCGGATCTAAAAGTTGAAGTTCTAAATTGTAGAAAGGCCAATTTTGATGGTTTTAGGCAAGAACTTTCGAAAGCTGATTGGAGGCAGATGTTTCACAGGTAAAGGGACGGCCAGAAAATGGGAAGCCTTCAGAAATGAGATAACAAGAATCCAGAGAAAGTATATTCCTGTCAGGGTGAAAGGGAAGGCTGGTAGGTATAGGGAATGCTGGATGACTAAAGAAATTGAGGGTTTTGTTAAGAAAAAGAAGGAAGCATATGTCAGGTACCGACAGGATAGATCGAGTGAATCCTTAGAAGAGTAGAAAGAAAGTAGGAGTATACTTAAGAGGGAAATCAGGAGGGCAAAACTGGGACATGAGTTAGCTTTGGCAAATAGAATTAAGGAGAATCCAAAGGGTTCTTACAACTATATTAAGGACAAAAGTGTAATTAGGGAGAGAATAGGGCCCCTCAAAGATCAGCAAGGCGGCCTTTGCGTGGAGCCACAAAAAATGGGGGAGATACTAAATGAATATTTTGCATCAGTATTTACTGTGGAAAAGGATATGGAAGATATAGACTTAGGGAAATAGATGGTGACATCTTGCAAAATGTCCAGATTACACAGGAGGAAGTGCTTGATGTCTTGAAATGGTTAAAGGTGGATAAATTCCCATGACCTGATCAGGTGTACCCGAGCCAGGTCTCGATAACATATCGATGGCTTTATGCATCTCTGAACCCACTTTCCAGTGCAGCTTGCTGGCACTAGGCTAGAACTGTATTGGGTACATAGAAGGTTTACCTGGACTGGAACATAACAGTCTAATTGAAGAAGTTGTATTTCCACCTCTGCTCCTCCTGACAATAAATAAATATTCCAATATTTTCCTCTTCTGCTTCCTGCTTCTTCTCCCAGTTACCTACATTTTACAATATCAATCCTGCTATAACTGACAGGCACAAATCAGCCTATGACTGGACTGTGGGTCAATAGGCATTGTCTCATCATTCTCCACAATCACAACGAGAAACCTCTAAGGCACTGACCTTTCTTTCCAATTCACCGACAACTTAGCTTTCCCTGAGGCTCACTCCTTGTCCCCCAGCTCTTTCTCACCAACATGACATTGTTTCCAGATGAGAGCACAGTTTCTCCAAGTACAGAAGCAGCCCAACTTTATTTTGTTGCCAGTTCTCGACCCGGTATTCAGTCCAGGCATATTCGTAACCTCTTACAGCTAAATAATGAGAAAACCAATCCAGTTGAGGACTCTACATGCTGAGCAGATGTAATTGGAGAAATAGATTGCAAGCACAGAATGAAGCCTCACATATGGACAGGAAATCAGGCAAATTTCGATTGGGCATTCAATCGTTTCTTCCTCATATTCCTCTTTGTGCTTTGTCAAAGCAATCCTCATGACCAAGTGCAAAATCTGCCCTTATACCATAAATTGGATGAACTTCAGATCATTCAGCAGGTGGAGGGGGGTTATTGAGAGGAGTTACAGGGAGATAGTCACACCTCAGGTACAAGACGAAGGTAAATGGTTTGCCTTCAAGGGACAAAAAGGGAACCGGCAGGTAGCACAGGGATCGCCTGTGGCTGCTCCCCTCAACAACAAGTATACCATTTCAGATACTGTTTGGGGGGACATACCAGAGGTATAAAATGGGGCACAAGTATCTGGCAAAGAGTCTGTCCCTATTGCTCAAAATGAAAGGGGGACGAGGAGCAGAGCATTAATCATTGGGGACTCCATAGTTATGGGGACAGACAGGAAGTTCTGTGGGAATGAGAGAGTGGTTGATGTGTTGCCTCCCAGGTGCCAGGGTTTGTGATGTCTCTGATCGTGTTTTTGGGATCCTTGCAGCGGAGGGGGAGTAACCCCAAATCGTGATCCACATAGGCACCAATGAAATAGGTAGGAAGAGAGATGGGGATTTAAGGCAGAAATTCAGGGAGCTAGGGTGGAAGCTTAGAGCTAGGACAAACAGGGTCGTTATCTCTGGTTTGTTGCCCGTGCCACATGCTAGCAAGGTGAGGAATAGGGAGAGAGAGGAGTTAAGCACGTGGCTACATGGGATGGTGCAGAAGGGAGGGTTTTGGATTCCTCGATAATTGGGGCTTTTTCTGGGGAAGGTGGGACCTGTACAAATAGGATGGTCTTCACCTGAATGAGAAGGGTACCAATATCCTTGGGGGGGTGGGATTTGCTAATGTTCTTCGGGTGGGTTTAAACTAATTCAGCATGGGGATGGGAACCTGAATTGTAGTTAGAGTATAGAGGAGGTTGAGAGCAGGGACGTCTGAAATAAGGTTTTAGGGTCGCAAGATGGCACCAACAAGCAAAAAGTTGGTTTGAAGTGTGTCTATTTCAACACCAGGTGCATCTAGAATAAGGTGGGTGAACTTGCAGCATGAGTCAGCACCTGGGATTTCAGTGCTGTGGCCATTTCAGAGACATGGGTAGAGCAGGGAGAGGAATGGTTGTTGCAAGTTCTGGGATTTAGATGTTTCAGTAAGTACAAAGAAGATGGTAAAAGAGGTGGAGGGTGTGGCATTTTTAGTCAAGGACAGCATTACAGTTGCAGAAAGGACGTTTGAGGACTTCTCAACTGAGACAGTATAGGCTGAGATTAGAAACAGGAAAGGAGAGGTTACCCTGTTGGGAGTTTTCTGTAGGCCTCTGAATTGTTCCAGAGATTTAGAGGAAAGGATAGTAAAGATGATTCTCGATAGGAGTGAGAGAGACAGCGTAGTTGTTATGGGGGACATTCAACTTCCCAAATATTGACTGAGAATAGAATAATTCAAGTACTTTAGATGGGCCAGTTTTTGTCTATTGGGTGCAGGGGGGTTTTCTGACACAGTATGTAGATAGTCCAACAAGGGAGAGGCCACATTAGATTTGGTACTGGGTAATGAAACAGGCCAGGTGTTAGATTTGGAGGTAGGTGAGCACTTTGGTGATAGTGACCACAATTCAGTTATGTTTACTTTAGCAATGGAAAAATATAGACCATAGGGCAAGAGCTACAGTTGGGGAAGAGGCAATTATGATGCAATTAGACAAGACTTAGGATGCATAGGATGGGGAAGGAAACTGCAGGGGGTGGGCACATTAGAAATGTGGAGCTTATTCAAGGAACACCTACTGAGTGTCCTTGATACATATGTACCTGTCAGACAGGGAGGAAGTTATCGAGCGCAGGAGCCATGGTTTACTAATGAAGTTCAATCTCATGTCAAGAGGGAGAAGAAAGCTTATGTTAGGATGAGATGTAAAGGCTCAGTTAGGGCAATTGAGAGTTACAAAATAGCCAGGAAACACCTAAAGAGAGAGCTACAACAAGCGAGGGGGAGACATGAGAAGTTGTTGGCAGATAGGATCAGGAAAACTCTAATGCTTCCAATAGGTATATAAGAGATAAAAGAATGATTAGAATAAGATCAGGGCCAATCAAGGACAGTAGTGGGAAGTTGTGTGTGGAATCAGACGAGGTAGGGGAAGTACTAAATGAATATTTTTCATCAGTATTCACACTGGAAAAAGACAACGTTGTCGAGGAGAATGCTGAGATACAGGCTATGAGACTAGATGGGTTGGAGGTTCACAAGGAGGAGATGTTAGAAATGCTGGAAAGTATGAAAATAGGTAAGTTCCCTGGGCTGGATGGGATTTATCCTAGGATTCTCTGGGAAGCCAGAGAGGAGATTGCCGAGCCTTTGGTTTTGATCTTTATGTTGTCATTGTCTAAGGAATAGTACCAGAAGACTGGAGGATAGCAAATGTTGTTCCCTTATTCAATAAGGGGAATAGAGATAACCCTGGTAATATAGACCAGTGAACTGTATTTTAGTTGTGGGTAAACTGTTGGAAAGGATTATAAGAGATAGGAATTATAGTCATCTCGATAGGAAAAAGTTGATTAAGGATACTCAGCACGGTTTTGTGAAGGGTAGGTCGTGCCTCACGAACCATATTGAGTTCTTTGAGAAGCTAACCAAACAGGTGAATGAGGATAAAGCCATTGATATGGTATACATGGATTTCAGTAAGGCATTTGATAAGGTTCTCAATGGTAGGCTACTGTACAAAATACGGAGGCACGGGATTGAGGGTGATTTAGTGGTTTGGATCAGAAATTGGCTAGCTGAAAGAAGACAGAGGGTGGTGGTTGATGGGAAATGTTCATCTGGAGTTCAGTTACTGGTGATGTACCGCAAGGATCTGTTTTGGGTCCACTGCCATTTGTAATTTTTATAAACGACCTGGATGATGGCACAGAAGGATGGGTTAGCAAATTTGTGGATGACACCCAAGGTCGGTACAGTTGTGGATAGTGCCAAAGGATGTTGTAGGTTGCAGAGGGACATAGATAAACTGCAGAGCTAGGCTGAGAGGCAGCAAAAGGAGTTTAATGCAGAAAAGTGTGAGGTGATTCACTTTGGAAGGAGTAACAGGAATGCAGAGTACTAGGAGAATGGTAAGATTCTTGGTAGTGTAGATGAACAGAGAGATCTCGGTGTCCATCTACATAGATCCCTCAAAGTTGCCACCCAGGTTGATAGGGCTGTTAAGAAGGCATACGGTGTGTTAGCTTTTATCAGTAGAGGGATCAGGTTTTGGAGCCATAAGGTCGTGCTGCAGCCATAAGGTCGTACAAAACTCTGGCGCGGCCGCACTTGGCGTATTGCATGCAGTTCTGTTCACTACATTATAGAAATAATGTGGAAGCTTTGGGAAGGGTTCAGAGGAGATTTATTAGGAGTTTGCCTGGAATGGAGGAAAAGTTTTATGAGGAAAGGTTGAGGGACTTGAGGCTGTTTTCGTTAGAAAGAAGAAGGTTGAGAGGTTATTTAGTTGAGGCATACAAGACAATAAGAGGGTTAGATGAGATGGACAGTGAGAGCCTTTTTCCTAGGATGATGATGACTAGCATGAGAGATCATAGTTTCAAATTGAGGGGTGATAGATATAGGACAGATGTCAGGGGTAGTTTCTTTATCAGAAAGTAGTAGGGGCATGGAACACACTGCTTGCACCAGTTGTAGACTCGCCAACTTTACAGGCATTTAAATGGTCATTGGATAGGCATATGGATGAGAATGGAATGGTGTAGGTTAGATGGGCTTCAGATATGTTTCACAGAGTGGCACAACGTCAAGGTCCGCAGGGCCTGTACTGCGCTGTAAAGTTTTATGTCCTATTGACTGAAATTTATTTCAACTAAATGGCTAGTTTGTATGGAACAACTTTTAATTGGAGTGCCATCTAATGGTAGTATATGTAAACTGCAAATGCTAACTGATTAGTTTGGACCATGTTTCAGGATTATATGTCAGACAAATCAGCTAATGACATTAAAGAGGCCATGAATCACTCTGATGGTCAGTCAGATTTCATTTAATTTTTACAGATGAGGTGCTGCTCATAGACAGCTCATATTTTGGAACAATGGGTAATCCAATGCTAGGTAAAAACAATGACTGCAGATGCTGGAAAGCAGATTCTGGATTAGTGGTGCTGGAAGAGCACAGCAGTTCAGGCAGTTTCTGATGAAGGGCTTTTGCCCGAAAGGTCAATTTTACTGCTCCTTGGATGCTGCCTGAACTGCTGTGCTCTTCCAGCACCACTAATCCGTAATCCAATGCTGTTAATGTTTCTTGAAGAGACCCTGCACATTGATAATTTGTTTAGTGATTACTCAGGGAACAGAATTGTCATAGGCTGAATAAAAAATATTGATAGACAGAGAGCACCCCTCTTGTGCCCTCTGTCAGGTTGTTGACAAACATCGTGCAACCAATTCAACCAATAAGCTTTCTTCTTTTTAAAAGCAGAATCTAACAATTTAAGACAGCACACCCGTTGGCTAGGCTGCTAGAATGTAGTACAAAATAACATAGATAGTGTTAATTCAATCACCATACAGGATGAGGCAGAGTCACTGAGTCATAAACGTGTACAGCACAGAAACAAATCCTTTTGGTCCAACACGTCAATGCCGACCAGATATCTGAAATTAATCTAGTCTCATTTCCAGCATTTGGTGGTCCATATCCCTCTAAACCTTTCCTATTTAGCTACCCATCCAGATGTCTTTTAACTGTTGTAGTAGTACCATCCTCCATCACTTTCTCTGGCAGCTCATTCCATACACACACTACCCTCTGCGTGAAAAAGTTAATCACATTGCCCCACTGTAATATTATGGTACGAGCCATGATGAGCAATTCTTAGATAACAAGTACACAATATGAGGAGAAAGATCAATCTAACTCCCATAATTCTATAGCTCAGTGAGCCTAGGTCTTTCAGCCAACAGGCTGACCCTCCTGAACTGCAGGCTTTACTGATACCTCCTTGTACGTACACAATGACTTACCTGGTTTCAGTTCTTGCAGCTCTCTGAGGGCTATTACTCATGCTTGCAAGTAATGCAGTGAATGCAGGTGCTGTAATGTGATTCTCCATTCTGTATTACTGGCCCCTGTAGCAAGCCTTTAAAGTAACATATGTTACAACATTGACAACTCGGGAACCCTTCAAACAGTGACAATGAACTGTATATGCCAATGTTAAAACTAGTGAGTGGAAAAGTGTGGAAGACATTCCTAAGAAATGATGGTGCGAACTTTCAGCTTATGAGCCTCGTCCAGCTCCATACTGTTTCACTTCTTCTGATCTCCCAAGCTCTGTGTTTACCACTTCCCCGTGTAGGATGTTAGCGAGCAGGAACTTGAGAGCCTTTGTCCAGTGCAAGTGTGCTTCCTCCAGCTGTGAGTCAGTGTAAAGAATTAACCTGCTAGAATGTAATCATGTTAACATTTTATCTTTACAACTACTGTAACTTGTTTAACAATGAATTTGTTGGTAAGTTAGGATACAGAAGTTCCTATCGTGTGAAATGTTGGGGTGAATGGAGCCCAATGCCTGTTAATATGGACCTTCAAGCTCACCGAGACCTTATGGAATCACAGAATCAGAGAATTCTTATGGGGCAATTAGCCAATCACATTTTCACCCAGCCACCGAACAGCATTCCACCCAGACCGACCCCCATCCCCTCCCCCACATAATCCCTGTAACCCTGCATTTACTATGGCTAATCCACCCCGCCTGCACATCATTGGACTGTGGAAGCAAACTGGAGCACATGGTAAAACTCACAGAGACATGGAGAGAATGAGGAAACTAATTATATGCATTTCAAATTATACATGTCAATACAATGAACTCCAGCAATTGTAAGGGCAAAGCCTTAGCTTGATCTAGTTTACATTCATTTATGTACTTTTTCAGAAACTTTGCTAGAAATTCTGTAAGACATTGGAGCAGAAATTAGGTCATACAGCCAATGAGTCTGCCATTCAATCATGGCTGATAAGTTTCTCAACCCCATTCTCCAATTTTTTCCCTATAATCTCTGATCCCCTTGATACTCAAGAACCTATCTATCTCCATCTTAAATATACTCAGTGAACTGGCCTCCACAACATTCTGTGGCAATGAATTTCATAGATTCACCACTCTGGCTGAAGAACTTTCTCATTATCTCTGTTCTAAAAGGTCTTCACTGATCTTGTTTTAGCGTGAAACAATATGAATTTTATTTCTCTTTTGGATCACTGAAGTAAGTACACAAAAAGTTAGTTTAAACTTGATCAGATTATTTATGCAAAAAAGGCCAGTGAAGCAGGAGGATGTGTTACCTAAAGAAATAGAGTCACATTCCAAAGGTATACAGTGTACCGAATTTACCTGTTTGTGCAGAAAAATGCCAGAAATGGAAAGAGCAAGGGGCTATTCTAAGCCTGTTTTGCAACTGGAATGTGTACCGTAGTCATTGTGGACAGAGTAAAGTTGATGTGGATTATCACAGAGCTGTCATTGCACTCCAGAAGCTATCAGTGGGTATGTAGCAATCCCCACATTTGGAACAGGATAAAAGGGCAGAGTGAAGAGGCCACCTTCATGCTGGAGAAGAAAAACACCACAGCAGACTGCCTTACACCAATGTTACAGAGGTCACAGCAATATACTGAGAGGAAGAAGCAATGTGACTGCAAGATATAGGAAAGAAGAGGCAGCAAGCTCTAAGCTGAGTCACCTGCTCCATGTCCAAGATTAGCACAGGAATTAATATCCGTCGCAACCAGTAAACTACTATCTGGTGTGTTCAGTTTTATATGTTTATTTTTATTGAATATTACTGAGCTATTACAAACTAAGATTTCCCTCTGCTAAATTTATTTGTCAAGTCCAAGGGCCCTAGAATTCATATGGGATTCTCTTGTCTTGATGCAGATTGGTTTTTTTTGGAGTCACTGTATTTCCCAACAGTGTCATTCAGATTTCTATATAATCATAAATGACGATTCATCATGAAACTGGGTTGGATTGGAAGCATTTATAAAATACACACTTATAATGAATTGTTGTTCCCGGAGTGCAGTTATAAGTTGCAGTTGTATGATGTCGCCTATTAGAGTAAAGGGAGATCTGGTTATAAAGTAGGAACTGTAGGATAGTTTGAATGCTTTTTAATTGGGTAGTAGTACAGTTCTAACAATTTAACAGACACTATGGGTGGCAGCTGGATGGCTGGTTTGTGATGCAGAGTGCTGCCAGAGTGCTTGGGTTCAGCTGAGGTTGATGTAAAGGGCTATCCTTCTCAATCTCTCCCCCTGTCTGAGGCATGGTGACCCTCAGGTTAAACTTCAACCACTCATCACCAGAATGAGAGAGCTGCCCTTTGGTAACAACTTTACTTCTACCTTTAACGAATTTCCATTGTGGCTCACCTTTAAATGAGTAACTCTTTACATGCAGGAAATCGATGTCATGCATCGCGATGCAGATCATTGTATGGGAGAAATCTTAAAGTGTATAGCTTAAAAACTGCAAGAAATGGACTGAGTTCGTATTAGAATCAGGGGGGGCTTTGTTTAAAATCCCAATCTATTAGAATTACAGGTAGACAAACAGCAACTTCGATTCAACTTTTTCATAAATTATTTCCCCAGTCTCTCAAATGATCCAATGATCTGTGACACTGAGTTTAAAATTAATTGATCTAGAGAGTTTGAAATCTTCAAAATTAACTCGGAGCAGTTTGGTTATCAGAGTACTTTGATCCCATGGCATTATTGCGCAGGTTAATTGTACATAAGGGGGAGATGAATGAATTCCAGAAAAAGAGAACTGGCAAACTCTGAGAAAAGGAGTTTCAAGTAATTGCTACTTCTTTTTGCTTTGGGAAATATTTCACAAAGTGGAGAAATATTAGTTGAAGAATACTCAGCAGTCAAAAAGGTAAAGCAATTTTCATTTCTTTGTTCATTTGAGAATGGTATTGTACAGCAATACAGAATCAGATAAAATCACTGTTGATGGAATATTTCCAGCATTGTTTAATTTTATATAAGGGGGGGAGGCTGTGTTGTTTTTGTTGCTTTTTAAAATTAAGTTCTGCAGTTTTAAATTAAGAAGAAATGGTTTCTTTAACTTTTTTCTAGACAATTGACCATTGTGCTTTCAAGTTGTTTTAGTTGAGCAAGACTGCTACTTTTGTTAAAGTGTCTATTTGAATTGGTAGGGAATAGTAAGAACTCCATTGCAATTCCATTGCAATGTAAATTTAAATGCATGATGAGTTTTAACTGCTATCACCAACCTTGCTGGAGCTGAAATTTTATTTTATATACAAGGCACAGTCTCATACTTTCAACGCATCCAGTTAAACATCCAATGATTTGAAAAATCGTATTGTTTACTCTAGTTCACACAAGCTCTGCGTGTCCTGTAGGTAATGCTGCAATGAAATTGTTATCCATTCAAACATGTTAAGTATTGTTGTTGATTGCAAAATAAGTTTTCTTTTGTCTGAACCATATTGCAAAATTATTGTCGGAAACCTTGACCTTTGATGTTCTCGAGCAAACAACCATCCAAATAATCTAAAAAAGACAATCCAGCCCAAACTAAAATCGGGTACAGAAAATTTTATGCCTATTTGGAGGCAAATTCTAAAAACCTTTCCTTTCATCTGGATACAGTATGAATAACAGGAAGAAAAATATGGATAAGGTGAATGACAGGAGTCTTTTCCCTGGGCTGGGAGAGTTCAAAACTTGGGGTCATATTTTTAAGGTGAGAGGAGAAAGATTTAAAAAGGACATGAGGGGCAATTTTTTTACACAGAGAGTGGTTCGTGTATGGAATGAACTGCCAGAGAAAATGGTAGATCAGGTTCAGATACAATGTTCAAAAGGTATTTGGATAAGTTCATGAACAGAAAAGATTTGGAGGGATATGTGCCAAGCACAGGCAGGTGCAACTAGTGTGGACTGGTTGGACTGAAGGGTCTGTTTCCATGCTGTATAACTCTATGAATCTAAGTGGAATGAATAGACTGAACTGCCTCCAGATTCCATGGTGTAATAGAGGGAAATCTCCAAGTTCCACCACTGGAAATGCAAGCACAGCCAGAATTTTCCCATTAGCTGTTCAAAGGTGTTGTCCAGGGACTTTCACAGTGTCATTCGCAATATGATTCAAGGGATTATCTCATGCAATCTTCAGCTTATCGCCATAGTATTCATGCAAGCGAGATGTTGTGCATATTACTCGACATAGATGTTCCTGCATCATTTCAGGTACTGCAAGCCAGGAATGACCACTCACCCTATGGTGCTCGACCCAAGCTGCTAGCACATAGTGCAGAAGAAAGCCAAACTCACTGCCCACTTCCTGGAGAAGAGTCTTGAAGTTCTGGTGGATCGAGTGATGGAGAAAAGGTCAGTCCTCTACATTACTAACCGCAGGAAGAGGCCATACCCTCAGACTCTCCCAGCCTGGACAGAGATAGCAGCATTGGTTAATACTGTCTCCCATGTGAAAAGGACTGCCAGCAATGCAAAAAGAAGGTTTATGATCTCCTTCCTCTCACAACGATGAGCGTCACCACTATTTGTCTGCTACCTCACTCTCAAAAGGCCAGCACTCGTCTAACTCTGGCACTGCATTAACATCTCGCTGATGGATCACAATTTTCAGTGCAATATGCATCATGTCCACGCAAGGGCTCTCACGCACCTCATTCTGTACTGCTCCAAACCCTTCCTGCTCTTTTGTGCTCCCTACTCCCATCACCGTCTATTCTGCTCCTGCATCACCACTAACTGCTCTTCCATCCACTTCTACCATTCTCAATCCTTCTCTTTGTCTTATTTTAGAAAGAAATAGCTAATGGCCAGTCTAAGAAGTACAGGGTAGGTGGTCTAGTAGAGATAGGGGTGTTTTTGCAGATATCAGGTTCCTCATTCATAAAGTCATAGAGATGTACAGCATGGAAACAGACCCTTCGGTCCAATGCTGATAAGGTTGAGGAACTAGTTAGGGAACACCAGCACAGCTCATGAGGTGAAGTGATAGGGAGACTGCAAAGGGCAAGAAACCAAGTAAACCCCACTGTGCTTTGCTCCTCTCCCATTACCATCAATGCTAATGCTTCCTTCTTTCAACAAGCTTCTATCCATCTCCTCTAAGCTAATTATTCTCTCCTCTTATACAGACACTTGCATAGGCTGAATAATGTTGAGAATCTGACTTTTACATCTTTGCCTGATTTAGTCATCTCACTAGCTGTGCTTCACACCATACCCATGACAGGAAGATTCTGCACATGGTGCAGTGTAAGGTATTGGTTCTGAAGGGGTTCATGTTATGTTGGCTGTAATCATTCTACTGATGTGACACACAGTCTGAGTGGAGGCAATAAATTCTAATCTTGCTTTCAGAGGGAGTAGACGTATCTGTATCAGCTCTCTAAGATTTTAGTGATATGCGTAACTGGCATGTAGTTGTTGTAATAAACCTTCTTGTTAATTAAGAACAGTGTATCCTCTCCCAGTAATCACTACATAGCCTTGGAGGTAGTATTGACAAAGGACATTTGATGTTCACGAACTACTTCAAACTCTGTGCCCACGTGGCAGAAGAGTAAGCACCCTTAATGCCAATAATGGTAATCAGGGTAATACCACATGCTGGCAGCAATGATAATGTAAATATCACCAGCCGCACTAATATAACACACACACACATACACACTCACGGATCATGCTGACTAACACAAGTCATACTTGAGAGTCTTGAAATATTAATGAGAGCTGTATTTGTTTGATATCCTGAAAATGAAAAATAGTTTTTGAAGAACTGAAAAATGTAACCTCTGATACGCCAAAGGTTAAGAAGCAGTGCATTAGTCTTTTTTAAAATTGGTGTACGTTACACTATTAGTCAAGACAGTCTTGACCAGCCTTGAAGCCTATTTAAGGCTTCCTGGGTGGAGCTAAACTATTTTTACAGCTGACCCTAGATTAGGTTACAACTTTTGACACAGGCATTACTAAAGTAGTGCCACGGCCCCGGAGCCGATCAGATGCCATTGATCTTCACCCAAGTAAGAACCCAATATTTCACTCAATATTTGGTTTTGGTTTTACAAATGATTAATATTATAATGACAGAGATAGTTTTCATATAACAGACATGCAAAACTGATGATCTTGCTCCAGTATTTGACAGGGAGCAGCAGTTTGTGACATAAAGCAGGAAGAGTCAGGTATTCATGGGCCTACCACAATTACGACAGAGTTCAGACAGTAAGAATGGAAACCTGTTGTTTTCAAGCAATGAAGAGAATACTCATATTCCTTATGGAAGAACTTCCAAAAACCAAAATTACATTTATTTTGTAAGAATGAAAGGATATATCTGTTGGGTACGATGAAGGAAGGCGGGAAGATGTTCAAGTGGAACATAACACTGGAATGGACAAGTTGAATAGATTATTCTGTTTGTATGCTGCAATTTCTATGTATCTCAATGTTTGATCAATTGTCTTTTCTTTCTCTAGCATGGATGTACTGAATATCCCCACAGAGTGTGAGAAAAGCTGGTATTTAGCTCTCATGGCACCAAATGTAAAGGGCTCACACTATGCCTGGCTTGATCCATCCAGACTCTACTGTAACCAACAGGTAGAAGACTCAATAATATGCAATGAATTAAATTTACAGACATTGGGCAATGTAACTAGAACTCAGTGGTCATTTTACACATTCCTAGAACAAATAGACCACCAACAATCAAATACCTAAAGAAAATGACATATCTTTCAATGTTTCACCTATTTGTAGGACACTATTATTTTGATTTCTAAAATGATTAGTGTTTGAAGGCATGTTACTGCTTGTTTAAAATGCTTAGGTTGAGACCTGCATGCTGGGCACAGAGGAAGATCCTTGTCCAGGATTGGCCTGAGTCACCTCAGATTTTGATCAGAAGTCTGAGCAGGGAGAGGAAGCAGCAATGTCTTCTCAATCAGACCAAATCATCCATAAGCTAGCTTCCTGTCCAATGAAAGGAGGCACTCTTGGACCCGGTACTTGGAAACAAGCTGAGCCAAGTGGATCACATATCAGTAGGGCAACACATGCACCTTATTCCCAGCCCCAGCCCCCTCCCATTTATATCTCCACGTCTGAGGCTTCTAGCCTCAATCCTGATGGAGGGTTTTTGCCAGAAACATGGATTTCCCTACTTCTCGGATGCTGCCTGGCCTGCTGTGCTTTTTCAGCACCACTCTTATCTTGCTTCTAATCAGCATCTGCTGTACCCACTTCTGCCAACACATGTACGAGACAATAATCATTATACCTTAAGGTGGTAGATTAATTATGGACAAAAGACAAATAACTGGCCAAATAAGAGAATAATTAACTGGTGGAAAACCAACTTCGGCGGTTGAAAATGAAATTGGCCCATATCAACTGGAATTAGAGATTGCAGGCAAAACATTACCTAAACAATAAGCTGCATTCAGAGAAGAGGTAGAAAGTTGATAAAGGAATAGGCATTGAATAGGCTATCCACACTTCAAGTTGATAAAACACAAGAACTGTGTGTGAGGCAGTTAAGGAAGCTGAGGAATGTAAGAGTGCAAATTGTGGATGAATTAGCCATAACTTTCCAGTCTTGCATAGACTCTGAGGCAGTGCCAGAGCACTGGAGAATTGTTAGTGTCCCATAATTATTCTAAAATGGGTGTAAGGATAGGTCCCGCAACTAAGGCCAGTCAATTTAACCTCTGTGGTGGGGAAAATTTTAGAAACAATCACTTGGGACAAAAAACCACCATTGGGCAAATGTGTGTCAATTAAGGAGAGCTAGCAAGTATCTGTTAAGTGTAAATCATGTTTATGCTAGACTCCTTTTTAGATTAGATTCCCTACAGTGTGGAAACAGACCCATCGGCCCAACAAGTCCACACCAACCCTCCGAAGAGTAACCCATCCAGACCCATTTTCCTCTGACTAATGCACCTAACACTATGGGAAATTTAGCATGGCCACTTCACCTGACTTGTACATCTTTGAACAGTGGGAGGAAACCAGAGCACCCATAGAAAACCCATGCAGACACAGGGAGAACATACAAACTCATCACTGACAGTCATCCCAGGCAGGAATCGAACTCGGGTCCCTGGCACTGTGAGGCAGCAGTGCTAACCATTGAACCACCATGCCATCTTTTGATAAGTTAACAGAGAGATTTGATACAGGTAATGCTCCTGGTGTGCTATATGTGGACTTCCAGAAGCACAACATGACAAGCTGTAGCTCATGGATGCAGCAACATACACATTTAGCCCAAAGACAAACAAAGATTTTAGATTTAGATTTTATTGTCACATGTACTCAAGTACAGAAGTATCAGAGTTTAGTGAAAAGTGTATAACGTCAGCACGCACAGTATCATCTTGGGTAAAAGGGTACTTAGGGACAAGAAACTTAGGTAGGAAGTTATAAAAGAAACAAAGTTAAAAAGTTAAATGTTACCTTCATAGAATGAGTAGAAACATAAAGAAATAAGGTAATAGTTAACATTAATGTCTTTCATAATTCAAACTAGAAAATAGAAGAATTAAGTTAAAAGTTAAACAGTCTTTGATGAGTCTTCTGAAAATCTCCCTCCCTGGAAGACCTCTGCTGTCTGTTCTCGATGCCACTGCTGCAGATACTAGGGTGATCTCCTTCACTGGTCACTCTTCCCACATTGGGCTACTTTGCTATCGCTGCTGCTGAAGCTGCCACTTCCCAGATCTGCTCCTGGTACCTTCGGAACATGCCTTGGTAGGACCCACTAGCTCGCCGAGCCAAGACACTATCGTGAGCTTCCAAGAGACCTGACTGGCATACCACCACAAGCTGCCAAGAGACCGGGCCAAGGCACCACCACGAGCCAATGCGAAATTCAGCCCACTCAAAACTAGACTGAACTCTCTGAAAGTCCAGAAGACACTCTGCAAGATAGACTTTAAATACTAAAAAAATGTACTTGTGGGCCAGGGGAAATGACAACTGGATATAATATGGAATCTTCAGCCTTCCTTAATGTGGGCGATGTCCTCAGGGATATCTCATTATCCTATCCCACATCATTGGCACTCAGCTGGCATTGAGGAACCATCCCAGATGGCCTCATGCTGTTTACATTTACACACAGACACACTGGCTTCTGAACCATCTGAAAATGTATTCTGTCAGGTTATGAAACCTTTCCATTTCCTCCATGTTTCTCTTCAGTTCCTCAGCTTAATTATAATTGCAGCCAGGGTGGCAGATGTGTAGCTTGCTTCTAAGCTTCATCAATTCATTCTGAATGAGTCACTTTAAGGCTCACAATAGGATATTATCATATTTTGATTTCCTTTCTCCCCAGTGAGGAGATATTTGAGGATAAATATTCCAGACAAAGCTATTTTAACATCTGATGTATTTCAGTTAAATGATTTACAGTTGACAGACACAATGCCATTAAGAAACTTTGCATTCTGATGTCCAGTGAACATTAAAGTTCTATAAGATTTCTCCCAAACCTCGGATGAGACTTTGACAGAAAAGAAGGAACAATGCTGTAATTTTCCAGATTACAACTCTTCTGTTGAATTGAGAATGGGTCAGTTGGAGCTTTCACGGAAATGCCAAACTTGTGATCACCAATTAGACTCTGGTTTCCTTTCAATATCCAGATTAGCCATGATCCCATTCAGTGGAAGAAGAGTGTCAATTGGCAAAATGCCCCATCATTGCTCCTGTTGTCCTATCTACACCACTGAAGAATATGAGAAGTCAAGCTTAGATGAATAGAATCTTTCACATTGAGATCAATTTTGAGGTAATATTGGTTTTATCTATTAAGGTTATTTAATAAGTTTTTATTTATTTTTAAGGCCTTTAAAGACTGCGTAGAAGACTTGGTCCAGCCTTTCCAGAATGACACCATAGACATCATAGCTGGGATTGATGCCATGGGCTTTATTCTAGGTAATTATGTAATGCAGAAATCTTAACAGTTTAATTACCAGGAGAACAGTTTTTGGGCAAGGATGAAGGTTCATTTAACTTTGATGTAATGTTAAATTCAGCATTTTGTCACCATGATGTTTGGTTGACACATTATTCCACTTCCTGATTCCTGATGAAGGGCTTTTGCCCGAAATGTTGATTTTACTGCTCCTTGGATGCTGCCTGACCTGCTGTGCTTTTCAGCACCACTCTGATCTAAATACATTATTCCGCTTAGTTATACCAATTGTTGTAGGTTTGAAACAAGGTGAAATTCCTAGGGTATAATTGACCTTGAAGTATTATAGCATTCAACAATGCTTACTTCATTCAGTAATGAATCATCACACTGGGTTTTAGAGTTTTCTCACAACTTCAAAGGTAAACTCAATTGGGAGTTCCAGTGATTGTCAGCTTAAAAGCTAATCTCGCATTGTGAGAGTCAGCCTTAGTACTGAGTGACAGAATGTTTGGACCAATTAGCTTAGAATATGATTTGGAGGTGCCGGTGTTGGACTGGAGTGGACAAAGTTAAAATTCACACAACACCAGATTATAGTCCAACAGATTTATTTGGAGGCACCAGCTTTCGGATCACGCTGATAAAGGAACAACATGTGGGCGGCACGCTGGCACAGTGGTTAGCACTGCTGCCTCACAGCGCCAGAGACCCGGGTTCAATTCCCGCCTCAGGCGACTGACTGTGTGGAGTTTGCACATTCTCCCCGTGTCTGCGTGGGTTTCCTCCGGGTGCTCCGGTTTCCTCCCACAGTCCAAAGATGTGCAGGGTCAGGTGAATTGGCCATGCTAAATTGCCCGTAGTGTTAGGTAAGGGGTACATGTAGGGGTATGGGTGGGTTGCGCTTCGGCGGGGCGGTGTGGACTTGTTGGGCCGAAGGGCCTGTTTCCACACTGTAATGTAATCTAAATCTAATCTAAAAATCTAATCGAATCTAATCTAATCTAATCTAATCTAATCTAAACGCTCTGAAAACTGGTGCTTCCAAATAAACCCATTGGACTAATACCAGGTGGTGTGTGATTTTTTAGCTTAGAATAAGCTTTATTCGATAGTAGACCATACACTTAGAAAGACAGTAAGGTTACTTGGAGGAACAAGTGAAAGTTGCATACTGTTCATTCATTTTGTCCCGAGGGCACTAAGGCCAGTCTGACCACAGCTGGTATTCTGTGAACAGATTTGGGCCCCTTATCTCATGAAAGCTTTACTGGCATTGGAGACAGCTCAGAGAAGATTTGCTAGGAGGGACTGTCTTATGAGGAAAGGTTGAGTGGTTTGGGCCTGTGCTCTTGGAATATAATAGAATGAGAGGTGACCTGAGGTTGAAGAGAGGAGATCTAATTGAGATATGGTGCTAAAGGGAATTGACAGAACAGACATAGAGAAACTTGAAAGGGTTCAGAAAAGATTTGCAAGGATGTTGCCAGGGCTGGAGGGTTTGAGCTATAGGGAGAGGCTGAATAGGCTGGGGCTATTTTCCTAGAGTGTCAGAGGCTGAGGGGTAACTTTATAGAGGTTAATAAAGTCATGAGGGGCATGGATAGGATAAATACACAAGGCCTTTTCCCTGGGATGGGGGAGTCCAGAACTAGAGGGCATAGGTTTAGGGTGAGAGAGGAAAAAGTTTAAAGGGACCTAAGGGGCAACATTTTCAGGTAGAGTGTGATGGAATGGAATGGATACGTGCATGGAATGAACGTCAGAGGAAGTGGTGGAGGCTCGTACAATCATAACATTTAAAAGGCATCTGGATGGGTAAATAAATAGGAAGAGCTTATGAATAGGTGTTGAATTTTGTGAGCCAAACGCTGGCAAATGGGACTAAATTAGGTTAGGATATCTGGTCAGCATGGAAGAATTGGTCCGAAGGGTCTGTTTCCGTGCTGTATATCTCTATGCCTCAAAACATTCATGTTTCCATTGATTGATTTGATTTATTGTCACATGCACCTAAGTACAGTGAAAAGCTTTGTTTGCAAGCAGTACAAGCAGATCATGGTAAGGAAGGGCATGCAGATCACAGGTGGAAAAAAACTTGGCCAGAGTGAAGCATACAGGAATCTTTACAGGTTTAGATATTAAGTTTAAATGCGTAGAATCATTATAAGAAATGTTACAGTTAGTTCTGCTGGGGGGAGCACGCAAGAAATTGCCCGGTGTCTGCGCCATCTTGAGCCATTTACAGGGCGATCGAGAACAAACATTCACAGATCTTTTGCAAAGGGATGGCAGATTTAAAACAAAGGTGAAAACCAAGGTTGAATTCATGCCCACAGAGTGCAGTGGATACTGTAAACATTAAGGGCAGAAGTAGACAGAGTTTTGATCGGCAGTGGGTTTAAGTGGATTGGGAGTGGGCAGGAAAGTGGAGTTGAGGCTGAGATGCGTAACCAAGTGGGCCCAGTGGCATATCCTCCTCATCTTTCTTATGTTTTTATTGAACCATGCAAGTTTCTTAAGGGACTTGACATGGTAGATATGGAAAGGTTCTTTTTCCTTCCGGGAAATTCTAGGACCAGATGGCATAATCTCAGGATAAAGATTCACACAATTAAGATGGAGTTAAGGAGGAATTTCTTCTCTTGGAGGGTAGTGAATCTATGGAATACTTTACTACCAATAACTGTAGAGGTTGGGTTATCATCTGGATTCACTTTACAGATTCTTAATCAGTAAGTGAATCAAGGGCTAAGGTGAAAGATCAGGGAAGTGGAGTTGAAGATGATCAAATCAGCCATGATCTCATTGAAAGGCAAAGCAGACGAAGCGCTTATGCTTGAAACGTTCACTCTCCTTCTCCTTGGATGCTGCCTGGCCTATTGTGTTTTCCCAGCACCACACTTTTAATGCAATAGTTTGAATGACCCACTTCTGCACTTACATCTTCTGGTCTTAACGGCACTGATTGTAATTGGAGCCATGTATATGTCTTTCAGAGCCAGTAAGGATGCAGCATCCCTTTCTCCAGGGGATGTAGATCAATCAGAATATGGTTTAAAACAATCTGAACATGCGGTTCTAACGAAAACTAGTCAACTTGAAATGTTTACTGATTCCTGATGAAGGGCTTTTGCCCGAAATGTCGATTTTCCTGCTCCTTGGATGCTGCCTGACCTGCTGTGCTTTTCCAGCACCACTCTAATCTAGAGTCTGGTTTCTAGCATCTGCAGTCCTTGTTTTTACCTGAAATGTTTACTGTGTCCGTCTCCATTTGCTGAGTGTTTCCAGCATTTTCCTCTTTAATTTCCCCTTTAATGACAATTTTTCATGGTGTTAGCCTTAAATCTGCAGATCTCTTGAAGTGAATGTCACAATGTGCCATTGGACTATCAGGCTACTCCTGTATCACAACTACCATGTTGCCATAATCTCTGCAGTGCAATTGTTTGATGGCTTTCACTAAGTAACAACTTGCATTTATCCAGTAACTTTACCAAAGGAAAATGCCCTGAGGTACTGAGCAATAGTGCTATGAAACAAAATTTAACACCTATCCACATGAGGGATTGGGTTTTACAGCCTGCACACTTTTTTTTTGGTGGGAGGGATTAGCCTCCCCGACCTTAGGACTGTTGAAGCTCTTAACTGCCTAATTAAGTAGCAATTAATGGTTTCAACTCACCTTTGTAGCCATAATGTGCAGGAAGTGGAAAGCAGGTGACAAGAGACAGTAGGCAGTAAAGAAGTGGGGTATAATCTTACAGGGGAGGTCCTGTGCACATTATCGGGTACCTCCCCTAAGATAATACTTTTTTTTTGACTACCCCATCCACAGTCCTTCAAAACCCGTCTGCCAACCTCCACCATAACCTGTAGCTCCCCTTCCCTGTTCCCCTAGGTTGCCTGATCTCTCTCTGTCCAAAAAGACCAGGATGCAGCTGTGTCTGATTGCACCAATCTTCACGGAGACGTCAAGAGGATTCTGAGCTCTGGTATTCAGACAGCAAGAGCTGCTGGCCAATCAGGTTGGCTGGTGGCTCTTGAAGGTGGTGCTTCTTTCTACTGAGAGACGTAAGCCCCACTCTCTACTGTTAAGGCGACAATATGGCCTTTTAAAAATCTAATAGTTAGTCCCCTGCTCCTCCACCCCCAATCCCCCAAAATAAAATCCACCCCAAACAGCTTAGTTGATAATGTACACTTTAATGATGATCTTAAACAAAAGAGAAAGATAGACAGGCAGAAAAGTTGGAACCTGCTCTAACGCAACATGCCTAATGCAAAACCTTGCTTGGAGCTTTTTTTTTCTACATGGTAGTGTGCATTTGGCTTAATCCTCAATTATCCAAAGATTTCTGTATCTGTTATTATGCTCAATTCATTAAGTGGCGGTCAGAAGTTACAAACAGATGCACCACCCATTGCCTTCATTAGAAACCTTAATCTTCCATGTTACCATAACCCATCATGAGGTTAAAGTCAAAGCCATGCCTTCTTACATTGAGCATTTCTCAAAGGATAAGTTAATTATTTCTTTGAATAAGGTTTGTCCTCATTCCTGCAGCTTAATCCCTTCTTTGAAAGAAGTTGGATTAAAGATTTATATCATGCTGTTATAACAAAGTTGCAGCATTTGGTTTATGTAAACATATTAAAATTCTTTGAGGATTTAGTCTTTGAGACGAGCTTAGTTTTTCAAATTTACTGTTTCTTCCAAATTGAACACATTATCACAAAATCTATTTAAGTTCTGAAAAAGGGTCACTGGACCCCAAACATCAACTCTGATTTCTCTTCACAGGTGCTGCCAGACCTGCTGAGCTTTTTCAGTAACTTCTGTTTTGTTTCTGATTTACAGTATCTGCAGTTCTTTTGGTTTTTATTTTAAGTTTAGATTACCTTACCTTTAGTGTGGAAACAGGCCCTTCAGCCCAACCAGTCCCTCTGAAGAGTAACCCACCCAGATCCATTTCCCTCTGACTAATGCCCCTAACGCTATGGGCAACTTAGCATGGTCAATCCACCTAACCTGCACATCTTTGGACTGTGGGAGGAAACCGGAGCACCTGGAAGAAACCCACATAGACACAGGGAGAATGTGCAAACTCCACACAGGCAGTCGTCCGAGGCTGGAATCGAACCTGGAACGCTGGTGCTGTGAGGCAGCAGTGCTAACCATTGAGGCCACCGTGCCGTTTATTTAAGCATATTGGAGTCATGTGTCAATTAAATGCTAAAGCTTGACTGCTGCTAACAGATACAGATCTGTTACAGGAGTGTTGCCTGTGAGGACCATCCATTCAATCCAATGACCTGTTCATTGTACGCAGTGTGTGCTTAAAGTTTAGGCATGTATTGGAGTCCAGTAATCTCACCACCATCGCAGGCTAATCGAATTCCTAAAGACCATCCTGTTGGCATCGAATAATTCAATTTTCACTAATAATTAATTTCAAGTTCTTGTAAGTCATTTAATTGTAAGAAGACAACCCACAGTTCAAACATACAGTTGTCAAACTTCTTCAGGCGGTACGATCTGAAGTCCAATCTGGGAACAGCAGCTGCCTTAATGAAAATTTGTCCCTGACCTGCTGAAACTAATCCAGTTGTTTATGCTTGTCTGAATTGTGAAAGGGTTAGTTGCTAAGACTTTATTCCTAATATGAAAGTTTGCAACACAAGAAAAAAGGTGTTGACATAGCTTTCGAATTATCAGGCTGATGCTCTTGTCAGTCAATGCTCCAACCTGGAATAGAGTCCTGTGAAATCAACACAACAGTATCAACTATTTTATTCTTTGGTGCAAAAGGGAAACCAAAGCATGGATTTGCAGAGTTAGTACATAGAGTCATAGAGCTGTACAGCATGGAAACAGATCCATCAGTTTCATTTGCCAGCACTTGGCCCATATCTCTCTAAACCCTTCCTATTCATATACCCATCCAGATGCCTTTAAATATTGCAATTGTACCAGCCTCCACCACTTCCTCTAGCAACTCATTCCATGCACGCACCGCCCTCTGCATCAAAAAGTTGCTCCTTAGGTCTCTTTTATATCATTCCCACTCACCCTAAACCTTGGTGGGCAGGCTTTTGGAGGGAATCCTGAGGAACAAGATGTACATATATTTGGAAAGGCAAGGACTGATTAGAGATAGTCAACATGGCTTTGTGCATGGAAAATTATGTCTCACAAATTTGATTGAGTCTTTTGAAGAAGTAACAAAGAGGATTGATGAGGGCAGAGCGGTAGATGTGATCTATATGGACTTCAGTAAGGTGTTCGACAAGGTTCCGCATGGGAGACTGATTAGCAAGATTAGATCTCATGGAATACAGGGAGAACTAGCCATTTGGATACAGAACTAGCTCAAAGGTAGAATACAGAAGGTGGTGGTGGAGGATTGTTTTTCAGACTGGAGGCCTGTGACCAGTGGATTGGTGCTGAGCCCTCTACTTTTTGTCATTTACATAAATTAATTGGATGCGAGCATAAGAGGTACAGTTAGTAAGTTTGCAGATGACACCAAAATTGGAGGTGTAGTGGACAACAAAGAAAGTTACCTCAGATTACAACAGGATCTGGACCAGGTGGGCCAATGGGCTGAGAGAAGTGGCAGATGAAGTTTAATTCAGATAAATGTGAGGTGCTGCATTTTGGGAAAGCAAATCCAAATCTTAGCAGGACTTATACACTTAATGGTAAGGACCTAGGGAGTGTTGCTGAACAAAGAGAGCCTGGAGTGCAGGTTCATTGCTCCTTGAAAGTGGAGTTGCAGGTAGATCGGATAGTGAAGAAGGTGTTTGGTATGCTTTCCGTTATTGGTCAGAGTTGGTACAGGAGTTGGGAGGTCATGTTGCGGCTATATAGGACATTGGTTCGGCCACTGTTGAATTTATTGCATGCAATTCTGGTCTCCTTCCTATTGGAAAGATGTTGTGAATTTTGAACGGGTTCAGAAAAGATTTACAAGGATGTTGCCAGGGTTGGAGGATTTGAGCTATAGGGAGAGGCTGAACAGGCCGAGGCTGTTTTCCCTGGAGCGTTGGAGGCTGAGGGGTGACCTTACAGAGGTTTACAAAATTATGAGGGGCATGGATAGGATAAATAGACAAAGTCTTTTCCCTGGGTTGGGGAGTCCAGAACTAGAGGGCATGGGTTTAGGGTGAGAGGGGAAAGATATAAAAAAGACCTAAGGGGCAACCTTTTCACACAGAGGGTGGTACGTGTATGGACTGGGCTGCCAGAGGAAGTGGTGGAGGCTGGTACAATTGCAACATTTAAGAGGCATTTGGATGGGTATATAAATAGGAAGGGTTTGGAGGGATATGGGCAGGGTGTTGGCAGGTGGGTCTAGATTGGGTTGGGATATCTGGTCAGCATGGACGACCGAAGGGTCAGTTTCCATGCTGTACATCTCTATGACTCTATGACTCTTTGCATTCTAGGTCTGGACTTATGACAGGATGAAATAACAAGCATTTTTTTTAGCATTTCAGGCAGTTTTGTTTCCACATTGTCAAGAGCAGGGGTTTGGAATGCCTCAACATCTTGACAATACCCTTTGATAGTTCATATTGATACTTTTGACAGCTGTTTTCATAAGTTCCAATAAGCTTCACAGTTCCAATTTCTCAATGTACATTTGTGTACATTCATGCTTAAATCAACAATCTTTACCGCACCTGAAGGGCATTTTATCTTTCCAAAAAATACATGACCTCCTCCAAAGATGTCCTGAGATCATGTTCAAAATGATTGGCATAGCAAAATGCTAAAAAGGAAAATAATCTAAACAGAAAGAGTAAATGTTTGCCCATTTTGTCAGTGACACTACATCAATCATTAGTGCATCCATTATCCAGTCCCTGTACACCTCTATCCCCCATCACGAAGGATTCAAAGCCCTCCGCTTCTTCCTTTCCCGCCGTACCAATCAGTACCCTTCCACTGACACCCTCCTTCGACTGACTGAACTGGTCCTCACCCTGAACAACTTCTCTTTCCAATCCTCCCACTTCCTCCAAACCAAAGGAGTAGCCATGGGCACCCGCATGGGCCCCAGCTATGCCTGCCTCTTCATAGGATATGTGGAACAGTCCATCTTCCGCAGCTACACTGGCACCACCCCCCACCTTTTCCGCCGCTACATCGATGACTGTATCGGCACC
>NC_057737.1:21620157-21626081 GCF_004010195.1 Chiloscyllium plagiosum | reverse complement strand
CTAACTCAGCACTGCCTTCCTAACCTGCAATCTTCTTCCTGACCTCTCCGCCCCCACCGCACTCCGGCCTATCACCCTGACCTTGACCTTCCTCCACCTATCGCATTTCCAACGCCCCTCCCCCAAGTCCCTCCTCCCTACCTTTTATCTTAGCCTGCTGGACACACTTTCCTCATTCCTGAGAAAAGGGCTTATGCCCGGAACGTCAATTCTCCTGTTCCTTGGATGCTGCCTGACCTGCTGCGCTTTTCCAGCAACACATTTTCAGCTCTGCATCCATTATCACACTATGTGAGAATTTTCAAAAAGGGAAAGTTATCTTTCCAAATAGGAGGGCTCTTTCTATGGTTATCCAAATGAATCCACAGTGTTCAGACTTCCTGCTCCAGGTTTAATCTGCTCAATTTGCATTTCTCATACCGAGATTAATTATATTAGGTATAAATGGAGGCAACTGACGAATTATATGATCAGTTCCTCTATGAAATGGGCAAGCATGAAACATGACCTCCCTTCCAATTTCCACCCCTTGAAATGGTAGACCTTCTACACCAGAAACAAAGACTATCCATCATTGTTGGATCTACTTGTCTCTGAGTTTTTGAAGAGGCCTAAACCTCCAGTAAGCTGAACATGAAAGAACATACTACTCATTTCTGGCTGATTGCCAGTAATCGTGCAACATATTCTGGACTCCTGGGGCTACATTTGAATTTGGAGAAGAACACCAGTTCAAATAAAATTCATATTTTGGGAAACTGTGGAACAACCAAAGCTAAAATCTGCAGGACAATGTAGAATATAATCTGCAGCACTTAAATTCCAACAATGATTGTAATTGCAATATGATTTACTGTGCTAGCTTATTTGTAAAAGTATTGTTTGGTCACAGGGGACTGTTAATTGAATGTACAGCTATTCCATATTGACATATGGAGTTATGTTGACAACGCAAAATGGTCAGGCACTTGTCCTTTTCTTAGCTTATTTTCCTCTCCAGCATCCTCCCATGCCAATCATCTCATAGATTTATTGATTCTTTGCTCGCTACAACTGAACTGATCTTAGCCGTTCTGTAACTTGAGAAATCAAAAATAAGGGTTATGCTAGAGGCTGACAGGAGCGAGGGCAAATATTGACTTGTTGCAAGGAATTATTCTCATCTTCAGATGGAAAGTCACCAGCTGTTTGGAATGTGACTACCTGGGAGTTCATGCTTTCAACAGAGGAAGAGTGAGAGCAGAATAATTAAGTTAAGATTTTACCAAAAGCACCACTGAGATTCAAATCTGCTATTTTGTGATTTTAGGAGCAGCTATAGCTCACCGTCTTGGAAAAGGGTTTTTAACCATCCGGAAAGAAGGTCACAGTTGCGTAGAAACCAAGAGAAAAAATTACTCTGACTACACAGGTCAAAAGAAAGTGTTGGAGATGCGCACTGATGTGGTTAAAAAAGGTTGGTATTTGAAGGTACATAATTTTAATTTTCATTCTTGGGTGTTGCTGACAAGACTGGAATTTGCTGCTCGTCTCTAGTTGCTTTGAACTAAATGGCTTGTAGGTCATTTCAGAACATAGTTAAAAGTCAACCACATCAGTGTGTGGTATTTGATTAATATAGGAGTCAGTTGCACGAATAACACCAGATTTTCCTCTCTAAAGGGCATTAAGAAACCAGTTGAGTTTTATCACCAGATATTTAAACATAATTCAAATTCCCACATTGGCATCATGAAATCCTCATTTTTATTGGGTTATTAGGCCATTCAGTACCCTATTGTTCCAGCCAACTAACTACGACAGAGCCATTTCTCCCATTGTAAAGATATAATCAAGATATAACACAGGAAATATATAAAGATATAACATAGGAAATAGGTAATATAGTTTAAACCTCTCTTTGTTATATCTTGGATCAACTTGTGCCAGGCAGAAGCAATGTTCAACTATCACCAAATTGTACATTATATTTTGACTCATATTAATTCACAGCTCTGGCCAACAATGAACTTTATTAGTGACTATTTGAAACTGGTTACTACAGCTGCTAGTAAACCAATTACTGTTAATTTAAGCAAAATCCGTAATACATATCAGAAATCATTCAATTCAGTCAGCTGGTTTGTATTTAAAACTGAAACTTTTAAGAATAATATAAAATGTACAGCAGGCTGTTCATGAATTGAAGAGGGTGCAGAGAAAAGCCACAATGTTGTCAAATTAAAAAGATTAGTCCATGGTGAAGACTGGAGAAGATCAGCTCTACTGTATGGAAGGAAAGTCGAAAGGACAAACCACCTCAAGATGTTGTGCACAGCATATTAGGGAGAAATTGCATCTACGCATCATTGTTTAGAATAATACAAAAATGAATAACTTTCGAGTGCAGCCATTGTTATTGTTATTGTAAATGTTAATGTAAGTGCTCATATATAGTGTAAGTGTAAATAGCACATAGCAAGATCTATACAAATGACCAACTTGAATAAAATATTGCAGATCATGAAAACCTGAAACAAAACATAAAATCCTGGTCGCTTCTGTAGAGGTATGAATACTTTGTGTAAGAGTAACATGAGTAAAATTGGAACTTGGCAAGTTTAGGTAATTTGTTTTCTGCTGGTACTCCATGATTACGAAGTGTTGGATGTTTACCCCTCCTCTTCGCCTAACATTATGAGGTTTGAATTGACACTGTTGTTCCTGCCACAATGATATTTTGACCAATGGTTGATATAAAAAACTAGTTATGTTCAAGGAAAATATCATCAATCAACTTTTCCTAAAAGTGTAGCCTATCCTTACAATCCTCTGTTTAACTGGAGAATAGTATATCTTGAATAAGAATAGCTTGTTAACCAAGACGTGTCTCTTTGTCACTGTGTGCCTCTGTGACACTTCTGTTTTGTTCTTTTCCTTTCATTGATGGATGACTTAAATCAAAAAGGTGTGCTACACAAAGGTAGAATGAAATTTGTGGCTCATTGCGAAAAATTATCAAGTAAACAGTAAGTACTTACTCACAAAGGAGGGACAGGGGCAAAAATACAGACCTTACCAGAAGTTAAAAAGATGCTTTAAAAATTCTGATTTCAGATTTAAGAATCCTATTGGTGGACCAGTGGATTGAGACTGGAGGCACGATGGAAGCTGCAATTGCACTCGTTGAGGAACAAGGTGGAACTATAGCAGGTATGGGAAAGAAATTCATGCAAATTGGCGATGTTCCAGGATACAAATGCTACAGGAAGGATAGAAAGGGAGGCAAGAGAGGAGGGGGAGTGGCATTTTTGATAAGGGATAGCATTACAGCTGTGCTGAGTGAGGATATTCCCAGAAATACATCCAAGAAAGTTATTTGGGTGGAACTGAGAAATAAGAAACGGATGATCACCTTATTGGGACTGTATTATAGACCCCCCAATAGTCAGAGGGAAATTGAGAAACAAACTTGTAAGGAGATCTCAGCTATCTGTAAGAATAATAGGGTAGTTATGGTAGGGGATTTTAACTTTCCAAACATCGACTGGGACTGCCATAATGTTAAAGGTTTAGATGGAGAGGAATTACTTACGTGTGCACAAGAAAATTTTCTGATTCAGTATGTGGATATACCCACTAGAAAACTTGACCTACTCTTGGGAAATAAGGCAGGGCAGGTGACTGAGATGTCAGTGGGGGAGCACTTTGGGGCCAGCGACCATAATTCTATTCGTTTTAAAATAATGATGGAAAAGGATAGACCAGTTCTAAAAGTTGAAATTCAAAATTGTAGAAAGGCCAATTTTAACGGTATTAGGCAAAAACCTTCGAACGTTGATTGGAGGCAGATGTTCGCAGGTAAAGAGACGGCTGGAAAATGGGAAGCCTTCAGAAATGAGATAACAATAATCCAGAGAAAGTATATTTCTGTCAGGGTGAAAGGGAAGGCTGGTAGGTATAGGGAATGCTGGATGACTAAAGAAATTGAAGGTTTGGTTAAGAAAAAGAAGTAAGCATATGTCAGGTATAGACAGGATAGATCGAGTGAATCCTTAGAAGAGTATAAAGAAAGTAGGAGTACACTTAAGAGGAAAATCAGGAGGGCAAAACGGGGACATGAGATAGCATTGGAAAATACAATTAAGAAGAATCCAAAGGTTTTTACAAATATAGTAAGGACAAAAGGGTAACTATGGAGAGGATAGGGCCCGTCAAAGATCAGCAAGGCGGCCTTTGTGTGGAGCCATAGAAAATGGGGGAGATGCTAAATGAATGTTTTGCATCAGTATTTACTGTGGAAAAGGATATGGAAGATATAGACTGTAGGGAAATAGACGGTGACATCTTGCAAAATGTCCAGATTACAGAGGAGGAAGTGCTGGATGTCTTGAAACGGTTAAACGTGGAAAAATCCCCAGGATCAGGTGTACCCGAGAACTCTGTGGGAAGCTAGAGAAGTGATTGCTGGGCCTCTTGCTGAGATATTTGTATCATCAATAGTCACAGATGAAGTGCCGGAAGACTGGAGGTTGGCAAACGTGGTGCCACTGTTTAAGAAGGGCGGTAAAGACAAGCCAGGGAACTATAGACTGGTGAGCCTGACCTCGGTGGTGGGCAAGTTGTTGGAGGGAATCCTGAGGGACAGGATGTACATATATTTGGAAAGGCAAGGACTGATTTGGGATAGTCAACATGGCTTGGGGCGTGGGAAATCATGTCTCACAAACTTGATTGAGTTTTTTGATGAAGTAACAAAGAAGATTGATGAGGGCAGAGCAGTAGATTTGATCTATATGGACTTCAGTAAGGCGTTCGACAAGGATCCCCATAGGAAACTGATTAGCAAGGTTAGATCTCATGGAATACAGGGAGAACTAGCCATTTGGATACAGAACTGGCTCAAAAGTAGAAGACAGAGGGTAGTGGTGGAGGGTTGTTTTTCAGACTGGAGGCCTGGGTGCTGCACCCTCTACTTTTTGTCATTTACATAAATGATTTGGATGCAAGCATAAGAGGTACAGTTAGTAAGTTTGCAGATGACACCAAAATTGGAGGTGTAGTGGACAGCGAAGAGGGTTACCTCAGATTACAACAGGATCTGGACCAGATGGGCCAATGGGCTGAGAAGTGGCAGATGGAGTTTAATTCAGATAGATGCGGGGTGCTGCATTTTGGGAAAGCAAATCTTAGCAGGACTTATACACTTAATGGTAAGGTCCTAGGCAGTGTTGCTGAACAAAGAGACCTTGGAGTGCAGGTTCATTGCAGGAAAGAAATGGTCGTGTGAGGGAACCTTGGTTGACGAGGGAGGTTGAATGTCTTGTAAAGAGGAAGAAGGAGGCTTACATCAGGTTGAGGAAACAGGGTTCAGACAGAGCAGTGGAGGAATACGGGATAGCCAGAAGGGACCTGAAGAAAGGGATTAGGAGAGCTAAGAGAGGGCATGAAAAATCTTTGGCGGATAGGATCAAGGATAACCCAAAGGCATTTTATGTGTATGTGAGAAACATGAGAATGACAAGAACGAGGGTAGGTCCGATCGAGGACAGTAGTGGAAGACTGTGTATTGAGTCGGAAGAGATAGGAGAGGTCTTGAATGAGTACTTTTCTTCAGTATTTACGAACGAGAGGGACCGTATTGTTGAAGAGGAGAGTGTGAAACGGACTGGTAAGCTAGAGGAGATACTTGTTAGGAAGGAAGATGTGTTGGACATTTTGAACAACTTGAGGATCGACAAGTCCCCCGGGCCTGACGGGATATATCCTAGGATTATGTGGGAAGCAAGAGAGGAAATTGCAGTACCGTTGGCAATGAGCTTCTCGTCTTCACTGGCAACGGGTGTGGTACCAGTGGACTGGAGAGTAGCGAATGTTGTGCCCCTGTTCAAAAAAGGGAATAGGGATAACCCCAGGAATTACAAGCCAGTTAGTCTTACTTCGGT
>NC_057737.1:21618121-21619188 GCF_004010195.1 Chiloscyllium plagiosum | reverse complement strand
CAATAAGCTTCTATCTGCAATTTGAGAGGGAGAGGGTACAGTCGGAAGTGACAGCATTTCTGTTGAATAAAGGGAATTATGGAGCTATGAGGGAGGAGCTGGCCAAAGTTCAATTGTGCAATACCTTAGCAGGGATGACCGTGGAGGAACAATGGCGGATATTTCTGTGTATAATGCAGAAGTTGCAGGATCAGTTCATTCCTAAAAGGAAGAAAGATCCCAGGAGGAGGCATGGGCGGCCGTGGCTGACGAGGGAAGTTAAGAAACATATAAAGTTAAAAGAGAAAAGGGAGAACATAGCAAAGATAATTAGGAAAACTGAGGACTGGGAAGCTTTTAAAGAGCAACAGAGGATTACTAAGAAGGAA
Organism: Chiloscyllium plagiosum; assembly: GCF_004010195.1. NCBI lineage: Eukaryota > Metazoa > Chordata > Chondrichthyes > Orectolobiformes > Hemiscylliidae > Chiloscyllium > Chiloscyllium plagiosum. The sequence continues at coordinate 21,618,820 of NC_057737.1, read as the reverse complement.
ATACGCAGAGGAAAAATGAGATATGAAGGTTAACTGGCCAATAATGAGTGGTGGGGGCATGGAATGCGCTGCCTGTGGTAGTGGTAGAGTCAGAATCTTTGGTGACCTTTAAGCGGCATTTGGATAGGTACATGGATGGGTGCTTAAGCTAGGACAAATGTTCGGCACAACATCGTGGGCCGAAGGGCCTGTTCTGTGCTGTATTGTTCTATGTTCTATGTTCTATGTAAGTGGAGTCACAGGTAGAAAGGATAATGAAGAAGACGTTTGGTATGCTTTCCTTTATTGGTCAAAGTACTGAGTACAGGAGTTGGGAGGTCATGTTGTGGCTGTACAGGACATTGGTTAGGCCACTGTTGGAATATTGCATGGAATTCTGGTCTCCTTCCTATTGGAAAGATGTTGTGAAACTTGAAAGGGTTTAGAAAAGATTTACAAGGATGTTGCCAGGGTTGGAAGATCTGAGCTACAGGGAGAGGCTGAACAGGCTGGGGCTGTTTTCCCTGGAGCATCAGAGACTGAGGGGTGACCTTATAGTGGTTTACAAAATTATGAAGGGCATATATAGGATAAATAGACAAAGTATTTTCCCTGGGGGTCAGGGAGTCCAGAACTTGAGGGCATAGGTTTAAGGTGAGAGGAGAAAGATATACAAGAGACCTAAGAAGCAACTTTTTCATGCAGAGGGTGGTACATGTA
>NC_057737.1:21603723-21618099 GCF_004010195.1 Chiloscyllium plagiosum | reverse complement strand
CTGGTACAATTGCAACATTTAAGAGGCATTTGGATGGGTATAGGAATAGGAAGGGTTTGGATGGATATGGGCCAGGTGCTGGCAGGAGGGACTAGATTAGGTTGGGATATCTGGTCAGCATGGACATGTTGGACCGAAGGGTCTGTTTCCATGCTGTACATCTCTATGACTCTATCAGGAGTACAAAAGCAAATTTTTAAAATTCTGTTTGCACCATTCTGATATTATAATCAGATGAAGAGCATCACTCTTAGGGAGGTGAGGGAAGGCTAACCTTGTTCAAAAGGGGATATGAAGCTTCCCCTTCCTGAGTGCGACGAAGATATCCAATTTTGCTCTAATGTTGTTAAGCAGACGGAATGATTCTTTCAGCCACCCAGCAACATTCAATCTATGGCAACATCTGATTAATTTTATTTTCATTCCGGATGCTTGTAATCATCATCTTCACCTTCAAATCCATTTCAGTAGCCTTTTATAGAAGATAAGTCTGATTCTGTATGTTAGTTAATATGGAATGTGACATATGATGTCATTTCTTTGCTAACATACTATATATTAAAGAAACAAAGTGATTTTCCCAATGCTCCCATACTCTTGTAGTTTCCAGGATTATATAGGATCAATGGTGGGAACTTGAACACAATCAAACATTTCCTAATATCTGCAACAGTAGGATGCATGGACCCTAGGGGAATGAATTTTACTGCACTCTATGGTGCATTTGAAGGCCAGTAATGGGGATTGTGAGGGGTTCAAGTGTGCATTTGTAAATAAAGATAGCTCCGATCCACCATGTTTCACCCACTCACCGTGTTCTTGGGATGTGTGGAAGGGACAAATTAGCCCACCTGCTCTTAGGCCTGTTAAAGCCCTTATGTGGACAATTAACTGGCTGCTACTTAAGATTTAGATTTAGCTTTTATTGTCATACAGAAGTACAGGAGTACAGTGAAAGGTATACACCGTCACCACACATGGCAACATCTTAGATACAAAGATAACTAGTTACAAAATAGCAAAAGAAACAAAAGTTAAAAAGTTAAGCATAACCTTCATATAATAAGCAGAAAATGAAAAAGTAAGGTAATAGTTAACATTAAAGTACTTCTTAATATAAACTTGAAAGACAAAGGTACTAAATTCAAAGTTCAAGACTCCTTGATGAGTCCTCCACTTAGCTCACTCTCTGGGTGACCTCAGCTGCAGGTACCACGGGGACCTCCCTTACCACTCACTTTTACCATGTTGGGCTGTGATGGCATCACTGCCGCCTCCCGATCTCCTGCTGCCCATCTCAGGAACTTGCCCGTGCAGGACCCCCTTGCACGCTGGGTTACTGCCACATCAGGCAGGGAGCCAACCAAGGCTGCCGAAAGACTGGACTGAGACTCTGCCTCACTGGATCGAGAGAGCACCATGTGCTGCCGAGAGACAGGGCCAAGAGACTGCCATAGGCCAGTCTGAGAGACTGCACTGAGACATCAGGTTGTAACACCACCATGTGGCGTTGAGAGACCAGGCTGAGAGACCATCACTGGTCGAGTCAGGCCGGGCTGGGTTGAGCCGAGAGGACACCTCGCCAGGTTCAAGCTGAGACTGGGAGTGAATAAAAGAAACACAATGAAAGAGAAAAAAGAGAAAGAATTGGAACTTCTTTGCAATTTATCAGCCTGTGAGGGAAGGTGGACTCCTGTGCAGCAGGAAAATGGGTTAGGTCTTTTGAGAGTTGGTCCCCTGTGCCAATTGGGGGCACCCCCACCATAAAATCCATGCACCCCATGTACCCCTTCCCAACTGGCCTCCCTTATCCAAACCCCCTACCATGCTGGGATTTCCCAGCTTTGCCCTCCCAAATCCCTGGATTTGCCAGAAGGCCAGGAGATTTCTTCACGTCTTCCTTGTGTCTGTTTGTAACCCCAGCCGTGGCTACTATGGTCTTCTTCCAATCAGATCAAGTGGCAGTTCTCAAGAGTGGAAATTGAGGGAAGGTGTCCTCGTTTGCACTGATGAGCACCATTCCAAACCTTTGTGAGGAGTGTACTAAATTTTAATTTGCACTAGGTGGGTTATCTTCCCTGAGTAAAATCCACTTGATCAAAATGGACACCAGGATTCTGAGAGATTGACAACTGGATCTGATAGCTCTTTGTAGTCTTTGTTTATCTTAATGTTTAGGAGCCAGTAAGGGATAATAAAGTAAGAAAAAATGAAGCAAAGGAAACAGCATAAGTGTAGGAAAGAAATAATTGTGTGAAGAACATCTGTTTAATCTTGCAGACAAAATAAGAACTGTTCTCCCTTGCTCTTCAAACAAATTGTTGAACTAAAGAGCAATTGTCTGATCATAAATGCTTACAGGATCTCGCTATTAACTGGATCCAATGCAAATGGCAGAACAACATTTCTTTAAGGGAATGCAAACGTATGAGATTTATTTGGGGTTAAGTTCATTCAAAGACTTCATACCTGATGGTGGAATGAGGATATCCATCTACATCAAGCTCAAAGTTCCAAACCATGAGCTTGGCAGATTCACAGGTGACTGTGAATGCTGTCGGTTGGTCAGCTTGGATAATCAATATGATCCGATGTGTAGAAATATTACCAGGAGCTGGGATTCATAATGTTCAGCTTCAAATAGCGCAGCAAGACAATTTGCTGCTGAATAGCTGTCCAGTCTGGACAAATAGCAGAAAGCATATCAGAATCGTGGGTGGCATGGTGGCACAGTGGTTAGCACTGCTGCCTCACAGTGCCTGAGACCCGGGTTCAATTCCCACCTCAGGCGACTGACTGTGTGGAGTTTGCACGTTCTCCCTGTGTCTGCGTGGGTTTCCTCCGGGTGCTCCGGTTTCCTCCCACAGTCCAGAAAATGTGCAGGCCACGTTAAATTGCCCGTAGTGTTAGGTAAGGGGTAGATGTAGGGGTATGGGTGGGCCGCGCTTCGGCGGGTCGGTGTGGACTTGTTGGGCCGAAGGGCCTGTTTCCACACTGTAATGTAATGTAATCTAATCATGTTTTGGGTAGGAGACAAAGGTTTGACTGAGGAGGATTAGGTGAAACTGTAGCCTCTTTTTGCCACCCTTCCTCTTCTGTAAAGTTTATTGTTCTCTTTATAGGCATTGCAGCAATCTGCATCGAGGACAGCAAAGGAGGCAAACGAATTAAAGAGAAATATAAATGTTCAACCTGTGTCCCTGATCACTTGCAGCCACAGTTCAATAATAAATATCTGGAGTCCTTCAAAGCCTTTAAGACAAAGTTTCCAGATATGCAAAATAAATCAGAGTGAAACATCAGTTGTCTCCTAAGGTTTCATTTTTTAAATTGATTTGTGCACATCAGAAATAATGCTGAGAAATGCAATTTCTTAGAGAGAACAGGAGTCAACTGGGAACTTAATTCCATTGCAAGTAAGTATGGTGGACTGGTACCTTAAGTAGAAACACAGGAGTTAAAGGCAACTTCAATGGAGATTGGCAGACTCCACTGTGAGACCAGTGAGAACGCTGCTGGATGTTGCAATATCAAGGTTGTATCTGGGTGTTCTGACCAGAAGATATTTGACAGCCATTTACCTGAATTAACTCTAAAAAGAAAGACAAGAGAGGCTTAAACCTGGCACCACCAGAATATTCCACACTTTGGTTCCAGTTTTGTGTGTTCCAGTTAGTGGGCAGCACGGTGACACAGTGGTTAGCACTGCTGCCTCACAGCGCCAGAGACCCGGGTTCAATTCCCGCCTCAGGTGACGGACTGTGTGGAGTTTACACGTTCTCCCCGTGTCTGCGTGGGTTTCCTCCGGGTGCTCCGGTTTCCTCCCACAGTCCAAAGATGTGCAGGTCAGGTGAATTGGCCATGCTAAATTGCCCGTAGTGTTAGGTAAGGGGTAAATGTAGGGGTATGGGTGGGTTGCGCTTCGGCGGGTCGGTGTGGACTTGTTGGGCCGAAGGGCCTGTTTCCACACTGTAATGTGATCTAATCTAATCTAACATAATCTGATGTTAACCGCTGATGCATTCTAGCTGTTAATGTTTATTTATTAATCCTATAAACTACACCTCCCTCAAGTCTTTCATTTTGTTCTATAAAATATTTAAATTTTCATCTTAGTCCTACTCCCCCATCAGTCTCTTTCATCAAAGGAAACATTCTCCATGTGTTCTCATTTCATTTTGAGGAAATGACGGATGCATACATTGCATTATTTTCTCTTTGGAACTCAAGCACATTGGCAGACTGAGCTGGAGCTTCTCACAATAAATGCTGTTGAGTTGAAGGCAAAAGCACTAAAGACTGATCCAAGAAAGACTGATTCAAAAGACAAATCTTCAGCACCAGAACCAACAAAATCTCACAAAGAGGAAGTCAACAGACTGAAATTTTCAGTCTCTTCTTTTACATATCCTTCTTTTCCTTTACACATTGGGGAAAAGTTAAAGCACTGATTTGAAAAAAGCACTTCCAACTCCTTTATGTAACTCTATTGGTTAACACTCACACTGCTGCAATGATGATGAAAGAACTATTCCACTACTTATGCAGGACTGAATTGAATAGATGAAAAATAGATTACATTCCCTTCAGTATGGGAATAGGCCTTCAGTCCACACTGACCTTCCAAAGAGTAACCCATCCAGACCCATTCCCCTAACTAATGCACCTAACACTATGGGCAATTTTGCATGGCCGATTCACCTGGCCTGCACATCTTTGGGTTGTGGGAGGAAACCCAAGCAGACACAGGGAGAATGTGCAAACTCCACACGGACAGTCACCTGAGGCTGGAATCAAATGCAGATCCCTGGCACTGTGAGGCAGCAGTGCTAACCATTGAGCCAGCATGCCACCCTAGGCACAGAAAGCAAAACAAAGACTATTTCAAAGACTGTACTGAAAACGAAGAAATTATACACTCCCAACTACTCTCACCGTAAGAATTTTTTTTGTGTTCGGTAACACATCTCCTTCCACACTGGCTTCAGCTTGAAGCTTCTCCTCTGCAAACAATGATATCCCAGGAACACCCGAGGTAGGAGTTCACCATTATCAGCAATAGAATAATTGAAGACATCAGACTCTCTTGGACACTTACATTAAGATTGGTAGCTCTATAGGCATCTCCTCCATAGTATTCTGATTGAAAGTTACATTACCATAGGACATTCCCTGTATAACAGCTACACTGGTAAAGGATAGATATCTAGTTTCAGATATTTGCCTTATGGCAAACATATTCAACAGATTTTTAACCTCTTCAGATGTGTTATAGCATTTGCACATTCCTTTACTGTGTCACAAACAAAAACAGAAATTGCTAGAGAATCTCAGCAGGTCTGGCAGCATCTGTGGAAAGGAAGCAAAGCTAACATTTTGGATTCTGCGACCCTACTTCATAACTTTGAAGAAGAGTCACTGGACCCAAAATGTTAACTGTGCTTCCTCTCCACAGATGCTTCCAGATCTGCTGAGTTTCTCCAGCCAGCTTTGTTTTCATTTCAGATTATCAGCTTCTACAGTTGTTTCGGTTTTTTTCCTCCACTATGTCACATTCATTTTCTCCCATTGCACCATTTCTCTCTGTTTGATAGTGCTGTAGAACTGGCTGGTCTTTATCATGTTGTGAAACAGAGTGCACTTAATTCTACAGAAATCTGTTTGCTTCTTCTTCGTATACAGATCCACAGTAATTGCCTGAAAACTATCCAGTTTAGTTCCAAACATTTGAGCTACAGAATGTCTTTGATTTGTCGAGCTGAGCCGTGAGGTGAACTATGCCACACAATGGTGTGGGTGAGTTATTTACAGCAGTGTCTGTCTTCTGTTTCCGAGAGTGTTCAGTGTGTTGCAACATGTAGAACAGCAACGGCACTTTGGAATTCTAAATTCGGCAGACGGAAGACACGTCAAATTTTCATGTCTGAGACGATACTGTACTCCTTCTTTCCTTTAATTCCGGCCATTGTGTCAATTTCTTGTCTTGCAGCATTTTGCACCATGAAACTCAGAAACTCCTGTATAGTGCCAGTGTTTCGTTAATCTTCCTCAAACATGTTCCAACCAAACGTGCATCTACCAGTCTTTTTTTGTCAGAACTTGAATTTGCTGAAATAATCTTCCTGCAGTGCTCAGGACTTTTTCTACAATATACCGATCAGCAGAGACACTAGGACTTTCATAGACATTACGCTGTTTTCAAGGAGAAAAGCAAAATTCAGGATCTCATCCTCCAATAAATCAACAGTGGCATTTTTAATTCTCTTCCACTCTTTCCTGAGAGAGTGATTCCCTTCATAATTGGTGTGCTTCTCTTCTGCTTCATCCAGCTTCTCAATTAAAAATGATATCCCCACAATGTCATCTTGTGGTCACAAGGATGGAGTTTCTTCAATGAAGACTGATTCACAACATAATACATTAACTAAAATTTCTTCAACTGCTGAATAAAGAATATCCAAAACTACACAAATATCACTGTTTAATAAACAACAATGCTGAGTAGAAGAGACAGTTTATCAGTCAATTCACCTCAATTATAATGAAGGTAATATGCATGTGGCATAATACCTTAATACCTCCTGCACCCTCAGTTGGAGAAATACAGCCTTTAACTATATGTATGTATATGAAAGAATGGATACATCTATTCCCATGTTCAAGTTAAAATTAGTTTTATTGCCCATTAACCATGATAACATGCTTACCAGAAATCATCTTATGGTTCTGTTACTTCTACCAGGAAAAATGCATCCTGCTTATTGGTATTATACACTATTTGAATTATTACAAACTGTTTCAGGATATAAAATACAATCATGAGGCATGCCAATGGATCTATTTTCCCAGACAACAATTGCTGGTGCCCTGTGGTATTTGCCTTCTCTACCAGTACGTTGTATCTGGAAAGGGTTGGTTGATGTTATTCTCTGCCAAAAACCCTCCCTTTTCTTTGTCTTGGGTTCATTTAGCAATTCATGCTAGAGGATAAGCTATCATTGAGTTTCCACAGGAGAAGCACTGTTCTTAGATAACAAGAGGTTTTGTTGCATATTCAAGTAATAAGTATCATTACATTTTAGTCATGTATAATAATTGGGACCAGCACCTCAATGCTGGTACAGATATACCTGCTCTCTCCAAAATCTAGAAAACTCATCTCCACCCAGAAACTGTGTGCAATGTCAGTAGAATGGGTGGAGCCAGTGTGACATTCCATTAACTCCTTCAGAACCACTATCGTTATATAACATAATGGGGTTGGCCCCAAGCATACAACACAGCAAATCCAACGTTAAATCACAAAATCCAATGGAAAGTTAATCTCCAAAGTCATTAAACCCTGAAGCTTGCATCTTGTGCCTTTGATTAGGCTCCTGGAGACAGTGCTATGTGTTCAAAGTTTGGGAGAAGATTTGTAGCTTGAGTGCTTGTTGTTGTGGTTCTGTTCGCCGAGCTGGGAATTTGTGTTACAGACGTTTCGTCCCCTGTCTAGGTGACATCCTCAGTGCTTGGGAGCCTCCTGTGAAGCACTTCTGTGATGTTTCCTCCGGCATTTGTAGTCAGCCATGGCATGGCACTCATCCACAGATTCAATCAATAAGCACATCGACCTGGACCCAATATACCGACCACTGCAGCGGACAGCTGGAACTGACAACCGGAAGCGGCAGATTCAAACCACTACAAATGCCGGAGGAAAGATCACAGAAGTGCTTCACAGGAGGCTCCCAAGCACTAAGGATGTCACCTAGACAGGGGATGAAACGTCTGCAACACAAATTCCCAGCTCGGCGAACAGAACCACAACAGTGCTATGTGTCTATATTTTGTGACATTCCCTGAAGGAAAACCAGCATAAATCAGTGTCACAGCAGCACTGGAAAACAACCCAGAGTGACTAATTCATTTTTTAAAAATCCCTCCCTCTAGACAGTGAGTCTCTTTTCATTTTGTATTAGTCTCCAGCCGTACTTCCATCCTACAAGGAAAGAAATGTTTTATGAAGATACTATTTGAGATCCCGCACTGCTCTTTACATTGAAATCTCACACAGGTGCAGCAGAGAATCGGGAAGGTTAATGGCCCGTATTTCAAGGGGATTGGAGTACAACTGTAGGAAAAGTCTTATTGTACAACATGATGACACCATGTTTGGCATACTGTGAGCAGTTTTTAAACCATTACTTAGGTAAGCATATTATTTCATTGCAGGCAGTTCAGAGAATGTTCACTAAGATGATCCCTGATAAGGAGGAATTGCTTTATGAGTAAAGGTTAAGCAGGTTGACACTATACTCACTGGAGTTTAGAAGAATTGGCGGTGATATCATATTTAAGCAACTTGACAGGGTAAATGCTGAGGGGTTGTTTCCCCATGTGAGAGTCTATGACCAGAGGGGCATTGTCTCAGACTAAAGGGGCCCCAATTTAAGACTTGAGATGAAGAGGAATTTCTTCTCTCAGAGGACTGGTGGTTCTTTGAAACTCCTTGTTGCGGAGAGCTGGGGGGGTAGAGTTCTTGTGTATGTTTAAGGCTGGGATAGATTCTTAATCATTTTGGAAATCAAGGGTTATGGGGAAAGGACAGGGAAATGGATGTCAGGAAAGTCAGATCAGTGATGATCCTATTGAATGTTGTTGCAATTCCAAAGGACCGATCAGCCTGCTCCTGTTCCTATTACTAATGGTCTTAACCCTGCAGCTGCTGGATAATGTTTAGCACATTCCGATCAGAAATGGAGCTCATATTTTTTCTCATTTTACTTGATTTGTCTCTAAACTTATTACAAAGTTCTCATGTCATACAGACCTCAGGCTGAAAAGTAGATTCACTCCTGAAACAGTGAATACATTTTTATTGGAGCAACATGTACCAGTCTACTGTAAAGTGGAGAAAAAAACAATCTGAACATAAAGCTGCAACTTCTGAAATATTATGATCACCAAAATGAGTGGAGACACAGAGGAAAAGATTGATCAACCTTGGTGACCACAAAGATTAAGAAAACAATTGTGTTCCTGTCAAAAGGCTTGCACATACTACTGTGTAAGATCATCATAGAAATAATCACTGTCCCCTTCACGCTCTTTACCTCAACAGTGGGTTAATAACTTTGGGTTTTCATATGGTTGGATTCAATTCCCAAGTGCTGACTCCTCTCACAACAGCAAACAAATACAAACTGCACTAAGATGTATTTCAGTGATGAATACAATACATTTGCAAGAAACCCCATTGCCCTAAACTCATTTTGAATGGATTCATTACAGATGTCAGATAACATGACTTCAAAATTTCTCTATCAGTGGCACTTCGAAAATTAGTTAACTGACTTATCAATATCTTTGCCACTTATCATTCCCATACATTAATCTTCCGAAATGAGCAATCAATTGATCACTGGATTTAAAAATGTAAATCAAAAAATAGGTTTGTCCAAATGTTTAATCCCTAAATTTATATGTAATCTGGAGAGAGAGTTTACCCTACAATGACCTTGCAAATGCGCATGTTATAAAGAAAGGTTGTTGAGACCGCTTCAAGGAATGACCCGCTATGCGGTAAATATTAACTGTTGGCAGGGGCAGGTGGGGGAGGTTGGGATAAACTGCCCATCATACAACTCATCTAATTGTCTTTCTCATCCAAGGAAGTCAATGAGAAGGAAAATCAAGTAGGCTTTGTTAGACAGGGTTGCAGGAAGGTAACTGTTTTCCAACCTCATTCTCACTTCACCCCCAAAGTTAAAATCTGTCCCTATCCAACAAGTAAGGTTTTTAGTTCTACTGATTCAATCATAAGAATGTCTTGTTAGTTCGTTGGTAAGTATAAATACATGATGTATTTTCTTCAGAATTTAACTTAAAACGTATTTTGAATAAACTTTTATTATAAATCAAGGAAGTTTGAGCGCCATTAAATTTCTTTTAACGTTTTCACAATATATCATCCAAGAAAGCTTGCTCTGTTTGTCTAGAAGTCAGATAGAAGAGCCCTTTCTTTTTCTGACTTCAAAGCATTCAAATGAATTTAAGATCTCACAAAGGGCGTTTTAAGTATCTATCATCCAGACAAACATGACCACTAATTTGGGTGAGTAAGGAATACTGGCTGGGAGGCCACAAAAACTTAGGCTGTTTGGGAAAAGATCATTGCAGCAGTCACATAAAGCAAAGGGGTTAAAATACAAACAAAGAAATAAAATGCTGGCATCTACATAGCACCTTTTATGGTACCAGGGTATTGCAAAATAACTCACAACCAAAAAGGCAGAAACATGCCTCAATAATCTCAAAACAAAAGAGTGAAATAAAAGTGACAGTCTTTGTGAGTTGTGGTTCTCTTGATTATTTGGGCTTCAACTTACATTGCAAATCAAAGAAGTAAGGATGTAGAATGTATAATGGAACAAAATTGTTAACTTGATGTATAAGCAAACCATTGAACAATGTCACATTACCACCAGTACATAGAATGATAGTGATGCTGACAATAGGGAAGCTCAGTTAGTCCCTGTCCACAGGGAAATGTTTGTTCACAACCAGCAAAGGAATGGGGTGCAGGTTTTTGGTGTGTGCTGTGGTGTTGTGTGGAGACTCTGCCATCGGAGTCTGTAAAATGACACACCCAGGTTTCTTATCTTCACTACAAGTCAGCAATCCTGTATCCTTGAAAAGACTAGGAGCAGCTCCTCAAAAAACTTAGTTCGGTAGGAAGGGAGCATGAGGGGAATTTTGCTCTCACTTACCTGACAGAAAGCCACACTGGGAGCAGTCTGTCAATGTCAGTCCCCTTTCTGCACTTTAAAGTGACACCCCACCGATTCACAAATTTCTCCTCATCAGGGTCTCTTTGACTGATCCCAGTTATCTCACCTGACTTACCCTTCCTCCAGGGCTCCAAAATGATGCTGTTCTTGGGTCCTACTGTAGTACTGGCAGTGGCCCACACTCCTACTGGCATTGCCAGTAATAGAGAGCTGACGGTATCTAATTGTAGGCAGCTATTAGAAATAGGAAATTACCTCCAAAGACACCAAGGCCTCCATCACCAACTAGTTAAATGCCTGACTCATGTTAAATTGAGTCTGGCAGAGATGAGGGGGTCCCTGAAATAGTTACAGGGAGATTATCACCAGCTCTCTACCTGTGGATGGGCTCACTGCTGCTTCCATTAAATTCTGGTCCTCAAATTTGGGATAAATAATTTGGCAAGCTGCAGAACTAGTCTATTAAATCATAAGGCCATGTAAAACTGGATTATCTTTAAACAACCTGTACAGAAAGAATAATACTGTATTGGAGTATTCTCAACCAATTGCACTTATCCCTTTTATAAATATGAATTATTTTGTTTATCCTCTTCAAAAAAATTGTAACCTCTACAGTTTCTATTGTCAGGCTGCAACATTGCATGGACAATTTAAAATTTAGTCGAACTCAGCACCTTAGAAGTTACCAAGTTGTTTGCTGAAACACCACTTTCCATTTTCGAAGATGAGGTGAAAGAAGGGAGGATGGTTTATGTCAGCACTTTACTCTTTAAGTGCAGTATCAAGCATCACTGGCAAGATAGCAGTTATTGTCCATCCCTGGTCCCCTTGAGAAGATGGCAGTGATGCACTTTCTTGAACCTCTTCAGTCCAAGTAGTGGAGGTACATTCACTTGCAATGCTGTTAGGGAGAGGGTACCAGGATGTTGGTCCAGAAAGTGTGAAGGAACGCTGTTGTACTTCTAAATCAAGATGGTGTATGGTTTCAGTTGATGGTGTTCACGTGTACCAGCTTGTCCTTGTAGATGGCAGAGGTTACACGTTTGGATGTTGCTGTCAAATGAGTCTTGAAGGATTGCTGTCGTCCATCAACTGGACAGTACACACCATAGCTAATGCACATCAGAGTGGTAGGACTGAGTATTTAAGGTGGTAGATGGAATGCCAAACAGGCAAGCTGCTTTTTCCTGGATGGTAGCAAGCTTCTTGAGAGTATACAAAATTAACTGGGGAACACTGAGTACTACACAGAGTTCTGTTTATTGTATTAAACAGGATCACACTGAAAGGGACAGGGGTGAATGTTAAGCCTGTTGTCAGGAATAAGGAATTTTAGCTATTCGGAAAAAATGGATAGGCTAGAGTTCTTTTCTGTGGAACAGAGGAGGCTGGTGGGAGATTTAATTGAGATGTACAAAATTATGAGGGACTGGACAGAGTGAATATGAAGGATGAATATCCCTTAGTAAAAAGTTTGATAAGTAATTGGCAGCATGATAAGAACTGAGTTGGAGAGTTTGAACAGTCATTCCTGAGCTGGCACAGACACAATACACTAAATCGAAAGGCAACTGCTCACAAAGTCTTAAGGACTTTTTCATCAGGACATCTCCGATGGATATCTGGTTCTTATGGGAGCAAGAAAATATGTTGGAAGGGTCAGAATGCCTTTGCATCTGGGCCTGCTTTGGAAGAGTCCCAAAATTCCTGGGGCTTTGTCAAGGGGCAGTGACCCATAATGTTGGTCTCTACCTGTGTAACTAAGTTTCGTCTGGTTGCTGGCACAGGTTAAATATTCCTTTTGTCCACTGGAAACCAGCAAACAGCGGTGTCACTATCTGGTTCCCTTTATACCTGGACTGAATCTGCAAGTCAGGTGTCATAAAAGGATAGAACTTAGGACAGAGGAAGGAAATACCTTGTATTTTATGTTGATAATGATGCAGCTGAGTCATTTCAAAATTATAGACACAATAATTACATTTGTATGTAAACTTGCATTGCTGGCAGGATTAATGATTCTGGTGTTGAAATACATGCAAACAATGTCTCTCCTTAATACTTGAACACTCCATCTCTGCAGTTCTTCAATTAGCACTGAGTACATACAAACATGACAAAGCTTTGGTTCAGCTATACAATTGGGTATACAGTACTGTTGATATGTGTTGCTTTATGTAACCTTGTGGAGTCTTTGCATACCGTCAAAAACAGTATTTTCCCAGGTCCTGAACTTGGGGCTACGGATTACTCAGTTGAGACAAATGCAGGAAAATCAGCCTGTAAGGGAGATCATCCAATTTTCTTTCCAATGTTGTAAATGGATATCAATTGAATGAGCTCATTTAAGAATCTGTGACACTCAAAGCCTAGTTTTCCACCTCTTGTTTTGCACTGTATATAAAATGAGGAAAATTCCCCAAGAGGAATTTTAGTGGGTACCTTGTTGCGTTTTCCATCCCAGACCCTTGCTTTTTATGTTTGTCCTGGAGAAGTGATATTTTTAGGTCTAAGTCAACAGTGCAAGGCACAAAATCTCCAACAATGGTTTTCTTCCTGGTTATAACAGAGTTCAATGCAACTGACCATCCAAGTGAGCTGCAGTTCATGGGAGTGTTATGTTTTATTTCCACTGATGATTATGACATGTTGCAGGATTAACATATGTGGCAAAGGCTTGACAGCAATATTTTCAAATGGACAGGGTTCCTTGCTGGACATTTCTCCTGAATGGCGTTATTCTTTCATCTCCTAACATTGATTTGCATTATAAAGGCAATTGGGAAGTGGCTGGTGACATTTTGTTGGCGTGACAAAACTTTGGTTAAAAATGAATACAGTGCAACATACATGTAACCTGTTAGACTGGCAGTGTGCTCTCTGTCATTGACAGCAATTAGGCTTGGATTTCTTTGCATTTTTAAACAGGTTTGTGTCATTGTTGTTGATACCTGTGGAGAAAGAAAGTATTGTTAAAAAGGTAAACAGACAAGACTGTACATTCTAGCTGATGATACTTCATAACAAAAATAAATTCGGAACGAACACGCACAACTTTAAAACCTATTCTTTCCTGTACCTTAATTCAATTTTTCCTACTCAACTAATGACACCAAGGTCTATTTTAAGCAAAGTCACTAGGCATGGAAATGTTATTAAGTTAGTTGACAGCACATTTACCCTGGCATTTTGGTTGCCATCTTCTTGGTGTCCTGATTTGCTTCAGCTGGGATATCACTTGTAATCTTCATACATAGGGCCCCAATTAAAAGAGCAACAAAGGTACCCAATCAACAGCATACACTACTAGTGCCAACTGATGAAGATGAAATGGATGTAACTTGGAGTGTGATACAACTTGGTGAACAAGTAGCTGTGACAGATTCCGATCTGACATTAGATGCTGAAGTGACTCTAGAGACAATAGGTGCAGGAGTAGGCCATTCTGCACTTCGAGCCTGCACCACTATTCATTATGATCATGGCTGATCATCCTCAATCAGTATCCTGTTCCTGCCTTATCCCCATAACCCTTGATTCCACTATCCTTAAGAGCTCTATCCAACTCTTTCTTGAAAGTATCCAGAGACTTGGCCTCCAC
>NC_057737.1:21554221-21603512 GCF_004010195.1 Chiloscyllium plagiosum | reverse complement strand
CCTCTTGTTATGAAGGCCAGCATGCTATTAGCTTTCTACACTGCCTGCTGTACCTGCATGCTTGCCTTCATTGACTGATGTACAAGAACACACAGATCTCGTTGTACTGCCCCTTTACCTAACTTGACTCCATTTAGGTAGTAATCTGCCTTCCTGTTCTTGCCACCAAAGTGGATAACCACACATTTATCCACATTAAACTGCATCTGCCATGCATCCGTCCACTCACCTAGCCTGTCCAGGTCACCCTGTATTCTCCTAACATCCTCCTCACATTTCACCCTGCCACACAGCTTTGTGTCATCAGCAAATTTGTTAATATTACTTTTAATACCTTCATCTATATCATTAATGTACATTGCAAAAAGCTGCGGTCCCAGCACTGATCCCTGCGGCACACCACTGGTCACCGTCTGCCATTCCGAAAGGGAGCCGTTTATCACTACTCTTTGTTTCCTGTCAGCCAACCACTTTTCAATCCATGTCAGTATTTTGCCCCTAATACCAGGGGCAAGTTCAAGCAGAATATATGACTTCCTTATTATTCTAGCAAGAGTCGTTAATACAGTGACAGAGATCATGCCAAGAAGCAAACCTCAAACAGTAGACTTGAGGAAGGGAACATGTTTGGTTGCACAAATACTGCAACTACTGCTGAAGACTGAGGCAGTGAAAACCAATCAATAATTCGAAGTAAAAGTTTACATGCTTCAGCACAAATCTACAGGCAGATTGGGAATAAGAATTGGCTGATCAAAGATCTGGTGTATTACAACTTCATAAAAGCTACCACTAAGAAGAGACAACTAATGTCCAATGAATCAAGACACTGCAAGGAAGGAGCTGCCTGTTTCGGACACTCAAGTAACTGCAGAGAAGCAATCACCCACTTGACAAAGACATTCTCCATAAATGGTATCCAAGAAACTGAACAGCCTTCAATTTAAAGGGGACTACAAATGTCAAGATTGAAAGGAAGAGAATAAAAGATGGGAGGAGCAGATGCATTACTTTCGAACTCTGGTGAGACAGACTAAGGATTCTGGACCAGTGGTGCTGGAAGAGCACAGCAGTTCAGGCAGCATCCAACGAGCAGCGAAATCGACGTTTCGGGCAAAAGCCCTTCAACTAACCCCCTCCCCCCACACACACACACATACACACAGAGTTAAAACATGAATAGTTTCTATTGAAAAGGATAATTTTTATAAAATGCAATGTTTTTAGTATTCCTGGAGTGTCCTGCAGGTGTAAGTTTTAACCTGAGACCACAGTTGATCAGTGTCGTGTTGGATCAGCTGTAAATATTTCTCCAATTTACTGAGTTTCGTCCTTCCTGAGAGAGATGAGAGAGAAAGTAAGAAAGGAAAGAAAGAAAGAGAGACAGAGAGAGGGGGAGAGAGAGAGTTCTCCAGTTCTGGTACAAATTCATCTCCTCTGCTCTGCTGAAAATAAATCCCTGAGATATATCTTATCAATGTAATCCCAAATCTGGGTTCATTGTCTTCAAGTTGTACATTTGTAAGCAATGGTCTTTCATCACCAGTGTGTGACACTTATAATAAAGGTGTAAATCAAACAGGAGATACAACTTTCTTCAAGCCTGCCTGGTAGCAGTCTCTTTTGATAAAAATATTAATTTCACTTCTGACTGGTTCTTGTTTACTGACAGTTTCATAAATCTTTGCTCAAACTGTTGTCAAGTGTTTACTGTTTAAGGCAGTGATTCTTTCCCTTCCGAAACCATTTTGAAAGTCCAGTGTTAAAACCAGACAATGGAAGTTGATAGTGCATCATTTATCATTTTTGTCACAGCAGGGAAGTGACAGGCTAGGAAGCTGGGAATAACTCCTCACTGAAGCATGTTGGGAAATGCTTCCACGCCCATCTTGACAGATATTTTAAATAGTTTTCTCTATGTTTTCATTTTTCTACTGTCAGTAGCTAATACACTTTTTCAGTTGACAGGGTAGTTCAGGGGCCTGTTGTTAAGCATCAGGATCTGTTTGGGGGTGCATAAAGCCCCCATGAAATTGACCAAAGAAGGGTTACACCAAAATGTTGACTTCTCCACCTCCTGATGCTGCCTGGCTTGGTGTGTTCTTCCAGCCTCCTGCCTGTGTATTTTTCATGAACCTGACAACTGACTTTATTTGATTTTGGAAAGTTTGACATCTCACTGTTTCAGAAGAAATCTCATCTTTTAAAATGTATATTTCAAACCACTTTTCTATATCCCCAGTGGGATGGTTTATCACTACTGCTGCCATTACAACTTTGACAAGCTGAATAGTTACTACAGAGTGGGAAAGATATTGTACTTTATTAACAGTTATACTTACGAACAACATCCCCAATTTTCCTGGGGCCAGTCTTTTCTAGCTCAGCCAATACATTAGCTTCAAAGGTCAATGATGCAACCCTGAAGAAGAACTCATTTACATTCTCTCCTAATGTTAATGAAGAGCAACATATTAGCATTCAGTTGAAGTGCTACAGAACAGTTTACTGGTACAGTGTGTTGTACAGAGTAATGACTTGCTTTCAAACACAGCAATGCAAAGACATACCAGCATGTCAACACAATGATATAGTGGTGCACATATGCAAGCACAGTGGAGAACTGCCAAATAAAGAAGTTTAACTACTTGACCCTTAAACCAGGAGATAAGGAGAAGACCAAATTCCCCTAGTTTCTCACAGTACATTTAATACATAGATCTATAGTTTCTTTGGAAACTGCCTGAAGGAACAATGCATAATCCAGGAGGCCTGTGCAGATGACAGAAAATGAAAATACCCGAGTGATATAACTGTCACCAATAGAATGGAACCAAAGTCCCACTCCCTCATTAGAGAGAAATAGCCAGTAGTGAGTTGAACTTGAGGGTCATCAGGCCTCAGGCGAGGGGCGAGGTTGAGAAGGTGGCACCTTCACAGTAAATCTCAGCCGGTGTGGCAATGGAACCCATGCTGTCAGCATCACTCTGCATCACAAACCAGCCATTCGACCAACTGAACTAAATGACTCCACGTCTTAACCATAATACATTGCGTCTAAAGTGCATATCAAAATATACTCCAGTTCGTTGGTTACATTTTAAATATTAACTTTGTTAGAGTGAGTAACATGGAAATGAAAAGGATACACAATTTTAATTTTGTAAAACCCACAAATTAGTAACAGATTGTTGAATCAGTTGGATGCATTTTGTGAGGAAATCCATAAATATTACATTTATCTCATTCAGTTTTGGCAGGCTGATAAAATAAACTGCTTGCTTTCAGCTTTTTGGTAGGATCTATTTTAGAGATTGAATCTATTGGAATTTTGGCATCTGACTAGAATTACATAGCGTTGAACATTGGTTCAAGAGCACCGCCTGTTGGCGCTATACAGCCAGTAACTTGGGTTAGGCCCCTCCAATAAGAACGCACATAATCATCAGGAAATTGCTCAATGGCTTCTCCTGACAGAACACTGTAACCGGTGGAAAGCTCATTTAAATGGTTCATCCACAGTTTCCACAGAAGTTGCAATGGCCAACTGGGGAAGGTCGATTCAGCAAATTCTCAGCAAATACGTCAACCATAAGAAAATGCCGAACGACCTGTAAGGTGATGTGGTGGGTATGGGGTGCAGGTGCAATTTGTTCACTGAACAAAAAGTCAGGATACATAAAACAGGCAGATATTCTATAATGTGACGGTTGTGTTCTTGTGCAACCCCGCATTATAGAAAAATGGTGCTTTAGAAAAAGCGCTTAAAGTGTTGGCAATGTTATTATTGCATTACAGCCAACACATATATTAAAAGTCTGCGCTTTAGAAACAGTGTCCACAATACATCAATCATGTTAAAGCGAATTTGTGCTAACGGAACATGTGTTATAACAAAACGACCTGTCCAATACTATTGTTCTGTGTGGGCATTTAAAGCCCAGGAGAGATCTCGGGAAAGGATGGATAAATATCCTCGGTGCAGGGATCATTACATGAAGGTCCTATCACAGATGATGGAAGAGGAGGAGGGAGGGAACATTGAGAGATGGGAGGGGCTTAGGCAAAAGACCAGGGCATTTCAAATTTGTCACTATGGACTGTTTCTAGACAAAAGATGTTTTTGCCCAAACACAAATGTTGCACAGAAGTGCACATGCAAACACTAGCACATCTGCCATGTGTACATACAAGATATTTGGAATGACTTGCCCTCAATTTTAGTCATCACTTGATCTCATTGCATCTTGCAATAGTAACCCTATAACATTGAAATGTTAGAATGTAAAACTGTTCAGGTCTCAATTCCATCAGCATTAGTGCCCCAGACAAAACATCTAGTCAATGCAAGAGATTTGGTCAGTCTTAAAATAGCCACAATCTCATTTTTAAACAATGTGAAAGTAAGGTTGCAGTCTTGAAAGGCGAACAGAGACACTGAGGGTGATTGTGGGTGCCGATACCACCCGCTTACAATACCACAGAAGTTAAAATGACCCCAGCTTGTTGAAAAACAGAGAATGGTCCAAGCTTGAGCTGTGCAATCGCTTCACTCAGTAATTAACTAATACTTTAGATTAATAATATCTGAAATTATATACAACGGGTCTGTGCTTTCCTCAACATGAGGCGAAGCTAAATTCACTTTATACTCACCTGTGAGAGAGGACACTGCCCAGTATTCAGCTTTTATTTCCTTGGCAATTTTGATGGCATCTTTCTCTATCAAATTATACTGGGCAGCTGACTGTAAAGAACAAGGAATGACATATTGTTTAAGCAGTTTGAGCAAAATGTGTTTAAATTCATTCCACTGCAGGGATTTCTGGTGAGTGTAGTCATAATTAAAGGGGGTCAATTTTATCTCTCAGGGTGGAATATGGCACATTGAGTAGTCAGAACAATTGGGAGGCTTTGGACAATCCTAGGCATAGGCCTGCATACCCCTTCCCGACTTCCCAATCGATTGGCCGGAAAGTCTATGCCAAGCAGTTTGCACAGCTGTTAAATTCATACAGATGTAACTTCTAAAGAACTACAGGAATGCTTCCCAAATTCAGATAACTAACTATGGAGAAAATCCAGTTTGTGTGCTTGTGTGTGTATGTAGGTAGTGTGGAAGGAGGTGTTCCTGGGGCAGGGGATTTCCACATTTCCTTCTGAGGTCGAACAGAGTAATCCTGCTCTTCTACACGTAATACACTCCTGAAGTTAAACCCTATACATTACAATGAATAAGTAAGGCAGGACAAGATGGCCAATAATCATAAAAGTAAGGTAGTGAAAATAACTGCACTTCCAAAACTGGAAGTAACCTTTTTTTAAGACGAAAGAAGGTAACAGAGCCACACAAAAGAGCAGTGGAAATTTGCAATTCTCTTCATTTAAGTTTGCAATGCTGAGATTGATAGACATTTGAAGTAAAAACAGAAAGTACTGGAAAACCTCAGTAGGTCAGGCAAAGGTGGGCAGAGAAACAGGGTCAATATGTTGAGTTGAATATGACAGCTTCAGAATTTCTTTCGGCTCCAAAGCAGAATCAATTCAACTTAAAGCATTAACTCTTATTTCTTTCTCCACAGTTGCTACCAGACTTTGCATTTTTCCTGCACTTTCTGTTTCAGATTTCCAGCATTCGCCATACTTTGCTTTAACTGGTAGTTAGTTGATCTGATTAGATTCCCTACAGTGTGGGGACAGGCTACTTGGCCCAACAAGTCTACACCGACCCTCCGGAGACCAGTCCACCTCGACTTATTTCCTGACATTTACCCCTAATTAATGCACCTAACCTACAAATCCCTGAACATTATGGGCAATTTAGCATGGCCAATTCACCTGACCTGCATATCTTTGGAATGTAGGAGAAAACGGGAAGCACCCAGAGGAAACCCATGCTGACACAGGGAGAACATGCAAACTCCACATAGGCAGTCACCCGATGCTGGAATTGAACCCTGGTTCCTGGTGCTGTGAGGCAGCAGTGCTAACCACTGAGTCATTGTGCCACCTAACAGTTGTCCTGTTAGGATATTAAAGAATGTGGCTGAGAGGTTGTTAAATGAAGTTGAGGCACAGAAGTGCCGTGTTCAGAATGATGCGGAGCAGCTGGTGTTGGACTGGGGTAGACAGAGTTAAAAATCACACAACACCAGGTTATAACCCAACAGGTTTATTTGGAAGCACTAGCTTTCACAGTGCTGCTCCTTTGAAGGTGTTGTGTAATTTTTAACCATGTTCAGAATGATAGACAGGAGTCATAGAGTCATACAGCACACAATCACACCCTTCAGTCCAAACTAAACTAGTCCCACCTGCTTGTGCTTGGCCCATATCCCTGCAAACATTTCTTATTTATGTACTAATCCAAATGTCGTTTAAACATTGTTGCCTTACCTGCATCCACCACTTCCTTTGGAAGGAACTGAAAGACTCATTCCTGTTCCTGCATTCTAAGAGCTAACAAGATCGGAGCACTCATAGGCTGGTACAGTGGCTGAGTGGTTAGCACTGCAGCCTCACAGCACCAGGGACCCAGGTTCGATTCCAGCCTCAGGTGACTGTCTGTGTGGAGTCTGCATGGGTTTCCTCTGGGTGCTCCAGTTTCCTCCCACAGTCCAAAGACATGCAGATCATGTGGATTGGCCATGCTAAATTGCCCATAGTGTTAGGTGCATTGGGGAAATGGGTCTGGGTGGGTAACTCTTCAGAGGGTCGGTATGAACTTGTTGGGCCAAAGGGCCTGTTTCCCCACTGTAGGGAATCTAATCTAATTTAAGGTTTGCAGTATAGGAAATAAATAGTTAAATAGAGGTATTTTCTACTTACGCTAAGGTCTTTCTTTGTCCCAACTAAGAACAATAGGACAGATGTAGGGTCATTTTCTTTAAGAGCATCTCTTAACCATTGTCTGAAAAAAAAACACGATAGCAATTGTTATAAGGATAAGAGTGTCAACAGTTAGAGCTGAAAATGACCACACTCCATTGCTGATTTTGACTTTTTATTCTAAAAGCTAATTTGATACACTAAAATATTTGGTTATCATGTTATATCACTTATTTCTATGTGTTTTTCTATGTTAAACAGAATTCTGCCAAAAACAATTTAAATATTTCAAGAAGTGTCAAGGAGCAGCGAATGATTATGAAATGAAAAGATGTGATGTTGAATGTAACAGTTACAGGTCTATTGCCACACAGTTAAATTGTTCTACTCCCAGTAGCTTAAGATTCAAAACTAGGGATTTGGAATCCAACAGTCAACCTACAGTACCTGTACTCAGTACAAATATTGCTGAGGGTGCATCTCCAGGAGATGTGGATCACTCATGGCGATGCACGTCAGATTACAGAGAACACTCTTACCTAAGGGTCACTTAAATACAGGGTGTTGGTGGTTACCATCAGTATTGCAAGTTGCAGGTGGAGATGCATGTAGCTAAACCCTAGGGTCTCCTCTTCCACTTGGGCATAGTCATGCTTCACTTGCATTTGCACAGGCCTAAAGACAAAATAAAAATCACATGCCCACCTACTGCCATAAGGAGAACACTGGACATTTGTCTTCAAGACAGCCTCGGCATAATGTCCAGATACACTTTGGTGGATGCACTTATCCAACATATGTTTATGTCCACAAATGGCTAAGTATACCCTCCTCCACCAGAACTGGCTGCTCGGCATCAGAGCTGGGATCAGTAGCATAGCAGCAATGTTACTTGATTAGTAGTTGAAAGGTTTGAATTCAAATCCTAACAAGGCTGTTGGAGAAAGTTAAATGCAATTGATAAAAAAACTGGATTAAATATTATTAATAATGCCTATGAAATTACTGAACGATTGCAAAAATCCATTGACGTCTAAGTTCACTAATGCCCTTCAGGGAGGAAATCTGCTCTGTTTGCTCAGTCCACCAAACGTGACTCCAGACCCAATGCAGCAGACTGTCTGATGCCCTCTAAAAGGGTCTAGTAAGCCACTCAGATCAAGGGTAATTAGGAGTGTACTATAAATACGGACATTGCCAGTAAATCTCACATCCCAAGCATGAGTGAAAAAAAAGAGAAGCCGAAAGATTAGTTTAAATCAAGGCAAGATTTCTTTGCCATTTACTGAACTGAATATACATGATATATGTAGCCTTTCACCAATGCACCTTGCAAACCTGTGAGCTCTACAACCTAGAAGGACAAGGCAGCAGGTACAGAGTTGCATGTACCGTGAGAACACCATTCCCTGCAAACCACACATCTGACTTTGAACTATATCACCACCCCCTACCTTGTTGCCATGACAAGTGCTGACAGGACTTTGGGTGTCCCTGTATCACATGAACTGAAACAGTTTCAGGAAGTGGCTCACCACCACCTTCTCTAGGACATCAGGGGTGGGCAACATATTTTGGATTAGCCACACAGCCCCAAACCTCATGAAAGAGTAAAACATGTTCTGGGTGGAAGAAAACCAGGTTTTTAAATTATCTACACTGTAATTTGCAGTACAAGTCTTGTCTTGTGAACAAATAAACTGCAGATTTATGCTAGAGATATGACTTGTGAGACAGAATCTTCCCTTGGTTTAACCTACCATTCATTGGAACTAGGCTCTTCCCTTTCATGAGCCCAAAAATGGATAAATCTAGTAATCAGCTACATAAAAATAAAGTCCTGATGGCTCAAATACCTTTAGTACAGCTGTCACATTTGAGTTGAGAGCAGGAGAGGACTTGATTGTGTGCATAATCCCTTATTAATTATGTGAAGATGATTTATTCACTCTTTCCTTCTTTTCCCCACTATAGTAATTACTATTGTCCCTTTCCTTTGAAGGGAAACTCCTATTCGGTTGAAAAACCAGGACATGCAATAATGGAAGAGCTTTGTGCAAGTCCAAGATGGTCCAAAGGACTAGCAAATTTTAAAGTGGGTTGATATCTAATACAGTTAATACTTTCCTTCCTTCCTCTGGAGGAGACCTGAGCTTCTGGTGCATTGTACCAGCCTGCTAGTCTGGTATAGGTTGAGAAATCCACAATGTCTTCCTTGACACCATTAAGTAAGCACACCAGACTGATCTGTGATCATCACAAATCCAGGTATGAAAGAAAAGATAATAGATTTTTTGGAAGGATAAGTATGGAGTGTTTGAAGGTATCTCTGTGAATTCAAAGATAAAGCAAAGACTTCATTTTGTTACTTACTTTACATGATCCAATGATGCTATGTCATTGACATCAAACACAATTATTATTGCTGAAAAAGAGATGGCATTTCAATTATTATTTTTATGTAAAATTAGTGAATTATGTTCAACAAAATATCAAAGAAAATCATTCAAAGCCCCAGATGAGATCTGAGAAAAGTTATCTTGCTAATTTGTAAATATTTTAATTTCTGTTTTAAGCATAAGGCTTTCTCAAGTCACCCACTGATTCACTGATTCACTGATTAGTAAAACTGACCTGTGATGAGGGTAAGTTCTTGTTAAAACAATATTCTAGAATTGGGTTTTTAGAGATATCATCAGTCTTCCAGTATGGTAAGAATTAGGCTCCGTAAACATAAAATCCCAATTCAGCCCATTGAGTCTGCATCAATCCCCTGAAGAGTATTCCATCCAGACCCACATGGAGTTCTTACTATAGCTAACCCACATAACTTACACATCCCCAGATACTATGGGGCAATTTCCCATGGCCATTCCACTGAACCTGTACATCTTTGGATTGTGGGAGGAAACCGGAGCACCCAGAGAAAACCCATGCAGACAAGGGAAGAATGTGTAAACTCCACACAGACAGTTGTCCAAGGCTGGAATCAAATTAGAGTCCCTGGAGCTGTGAGGTAGCAGTGCTAACCACTAAGCCACTGTGCCAACCAACCACTGTGCCACAATAGATTGCCCTGCTGTTATAATACTGCTCCTGATATTAGGTTCACAGTGAATTGCTCTGACATTGTACACAACTCCTATTTTTCTCTTCATTACTTCAAGTGGACATCCCCACCACTACCAGAGAAAATTAGTTCAGACTCATTTTTCTAATTCTTCCAGCTGGAGATCTGTCATGTTCCCACTTATTATTTTCAGTAGAGACAAACCTCCAATGATGATGCTTCTTTATCACATCTGGAGAGTCCCAGCATGGTACTTTCTAATTACAGAATAAACAACTGGGAACCTTCAAATTTTGTCAGACCCTTGCCCCTCCTTCTGGAAGCGATATGATGTACGACAGAACAATTGCGTGCTGCTATGAGAATATATGCATATATGTACAAACAGAAAATCCCTAGCTTAAGCCCAGATAACAAATGGAAAAGTTTTAACTTAATCCACTTACCACTTCACTGCTCTAATGGAGAGACAGCAACTGAGACTTTGTAACCTCAACCCACCAGCAAAGGCAGCATCAACTTATCTTCTGACGTAGAGAACGGATTTTTACTAGAGGTAGCATTAAGGTCACCACTATGACGTCTCACCCTGGTGGAAAAGGCGGTGATAACATGGAGGGGTGGGGTTGCTTTTGGTGGGAAGGGGTTTGCACCCAAAGTGTCAGGGGACACTTCATGAAGGTACCCACTTCCTTAACACCTTTCACACTGAAGTGAAGAGATGTCCACCTGCCTTCCATCTTCCCCTGCCCACCGTATTATGGTGACAGAGAGACCCTGACATAGCCTTTAATCGGGAACTCACAGGCCTCCACTGGCCTAGGGACAGACAGGCTGGCTGAAGCTTTACTTGCCCGCTATAATATGAGAAATGGCTCAGGGCTTGGCAGAAAGGTGGTGGGTTAGCCATATATTCCATTGTACATGTCTTCTCACCTTCAAACTCAGCAGCAGGGTGTCCATGTGGTATGGCATTTAACTCGCCCCAAAATGTTCCTCTGGCTTCACAATCACTTGAGCTTGATATTTGACACATGACTGTAAACCTGTTCCTGACCACAGGATGGTGCTGTATGTCTTGTTTTCACGAAGAATTCAGGCAAATAATTTGTGCAATCACTACAGTTGTACTGCACCGCCCTTTGCACCGATGTTACAGCATGTTCGTTACCAACAGAGGTCTCAAAGCATTTTAAATGCAGGAGCTTAGAACAATTTTTATAGTTTGGTACAATGGGATTGCTGATATCAGGCATGTTAGCAGCACAGCTTTTGAGAAGGGTTCAGGACCATTGATACTGGTCAAATCGGATCAGAGAATATCAAGGGCTCAGTCCATGTGGAAAGAAATCCAATCTCCCTCAGTGCTCGCTCTCCTGTTTCCGAGATGAGCAATGCCCTAATTTTAAAATTCTCATCCTTGCTTTCAAATCCTTCCATGGCTTCAGCCTCCCTATTTCTGTAACCTCCTCTTGCCTCACCATTCTCCCAGGTACCTGCAATCCTCCAGTTCTATGCTCCCTAGTTTAAATTGTTCTACCACTGGTGACCAGGCCTTTAGCTAACAAGCCCCCAAGGTCAGGAATTCTTTTTTATTCCCTTCATCTTTAAAGGCATTCCTTAAAATCTACTGCTTTGACCAATGCTTTTGTCAGCGGCCCTAATATCTCATGATGTTTTGATGTTGCATTTTCTTTGATAATACTCCAGTGAAACACTTATGGATTTTTTTTTGGCTAGGCACTATATAAATGCGAGTTGTTGTGGTTGGGAGTCACCCAGTCGTAATATCACTGTGAGACGTGAATATAGGGGACTATGTTAGCTTGTGAATCCATGCTGGGTTGGCCTGTACTTACCTCTTGAGAGTGGTAAGGCCATGTAGAGGGTTCAGTGTCTCTTCAGAGCATCAGGAAGAATGTCTCAGAGTTTCCAAATTCCAGTTATACATCACAACTTTCCAGCTGACAGATGGCCCAGAAGATGCCTTGTTACAGGATGTACATTATGAAGCTAGAGTGGGTTCAGAAGAGATTTACCAGGATGTTGCCAGGTATGGAAGGTTTGAGCTATAAAGAAGGGCTGCATAAGTGTAGGAGGTGGTGAGATGATCTTATAAAGGTTCATACAACCATGAGGGATATAGATAGGATTAATGGTAGGCGTCTTTTCCCTAGGATGTGGGATTTCAAGACCAAGTGAGAGGAGAGAGATTTTAAAAAAACATGAGGGGCAAATGTTTTTACACAGCGGGTGGTTCACGTGTGGAATGAATTTCCTTGGGAAGTGGTGGATGTGGGCACAACATTGAAAAGTTAGATAAGATAAGGACATGAATAGGAAAAATTTGGAGGGATATGGACCAGGAGCAGACAGGTGATTGGCATGGACTGGTTGAACCAAAGGATCTGTTTCCATGCTGTATGACTCTGTGACTCTACGTTTTAAGGATATATTATTTGTGGGGAGTATTTTACTTCACCCTGAGTAGGGAAGAGAAGGCTAACAACGAGAATGTGTTGCAATGTGTAATGGGGGGAGGGATTGCTTTCCATTCAGTAAGCCTGGAATTCTGAGACATGCAGAATTCTCAGGTTTCTTACCTCAAACAGTTCAATGTGAAAACAAAGTTAGATTCTGTACAATAATGAAAGTTTTTGTGTTTATATAGCCTCTAGTCATGTTGAAATGTCTCAAGGTGCCTCAGATAATTAACGATTTACAAGTGCAGTGATTCTTGGGGCAGCACAATGTCACAGTGATTAGCACTGCTGCCTCACTGCACCAGGGTCCCAGATTTGATTCCAGCCTCGGGAGACTGTCTGTGTGGAGTTTGCACATTCTCCTTGTGTCTGTGTGGGTTTCCTCCGAGTGCTCTGGTTCCTCCCAAAGTCCAAAGATGTGCAGGTCAGGTAAATAGGCCATGTTAAATTGCCCATAGTGTTAGGTACATTAGTCAGAGGGAAATGGGTCTGGGTGGGTTACTCTTTGGAGGGTTGGTGTGGACTGGTTGGGCTGAAGGGCCTGTTTCCACACTAGGGAATCTAACCTAATCTAATCAAACTGGCAGACTTGAAGTTGTTCTGCAATATCAAACAAACAACAAATTAACTTCATGGCAAGGTAACTGGTTTCAAGAAAGGAGAAGAACTTGCTGCTCCTCTTCAGTTTGTGCCAATAGATTGTTTTTGTTCACTCAGGTTGCAGCTAATATTTCATTTGAAGACAGCAGCTCATCAAAGCAGCAGTCCCTCACTGCTGTTTATATGCTCTCATCAACAGATTGGTCGGGAGTGTAGAAAGAATTTGAACTTTTTTGGCTTACATGACTCAGCCAATCTGATAAAACATCTTTGTTACTATATAGTTAAAAAAAACTATACTGTTGAAAAATTAGACTTGTACCTTGTGCACCTCTGTAGTACGTGGATGCAATACACTTGAATCTTTCTTGTCCTGCCGTGTCCCATCTATTAGAAAACATGTCCATAATTTAGAACATATTTCAGCATTATTATATATTTATAATGTACAATTCACTTGTATCCAAGTTTACCTTCAGAAGTCTTACGTAGACAAGATGAAGAGCAATTGTACAGTCTGTACAACTAAAGGAGAAGGTACACAGGACTCAGTATTGTGATGTTGATATACAGTGTACCACAGTGTCATACCAGGGGCATATCTGTGG
Source organism: Chiloscyllium plagiosum (assembly GCF_004010195.1). Lineage (NCBI taxonomy): Eukaryota > Metazoa > Chordata > Chondrichthyes > Orectolobiformes > Hemiscylliidae > Chiloscyllium > Chiloscyllium plagiosum. The sequence continues at coordinate 21,589,923 of NC_057737.1, read as the reverse complement.
CCTACTGAGTGGCTGCATATGTGATGCTTCAGAGCTTCTCCTCTGGTTTTACTACATGCTGGATGATCTCCTGACACCATTTCACACACTCCTGTGGCAGCAGATATGAATGAGGGTGGGGCATGCAAAATCCAGCTGCTGCCCTTCCCACTACCAACCCAAATGGCCTCCAATCTATCTCAAATTTCAAGTGTGACCCTGGGGAGATGTCAGGTGACTCGCATTACCTTGGGCCCACTGGGCTAGTTCATGGCCACTTAAGGTCTTCATTCTGCCATCCGTGGTGTTCTAACCATAACAGTACAGACGCTGGGCCATGTGGGAAGGCCAGCCATTTTAGCTACATGGGTTGGTGTCAGACAAGCTCGTGGGGATAGATGGGATACCTCTTCTGGGTTCATCGGAGGTACCCTGTTAAAAATCATTCCCCCACAACTGCCTGCAGTTCATGTCATAGGCACTGCTCCTGGATTGGACACTGCTGGAAAGGCACTGATTGTCCAGCAGCTCTCGAAGGTGGAGCCTTCCTTCTGACAAAGGGGTGGAAGGGTCGCCTTAAAGTAATTAGCATCACTTCCAGGCTGACACTGCTGAAGGACTACCATCAGGCTTGGGAGTGCAACCTCCCCCGCTCCCTCAATCACTTAGCACCAGGGAGGATAATGAACACAGCATCCCATATAATCCAGCCCCTTTTACACAGTCACACCCTACTGCACTCAACACAGGTGCTCATATATCTGTGTCAGGTCCTTGGAGCAGATTTGAGAGAATAAGCATTTTCTTAAAATTATGCTTCTCTCTCTGGGAACAGAGTCTCTCAAAACAATATCTCTCGCTCTCTTCCATATCAAGGATTTCTCTCATCTTTCACGCCCCACTTTGGAAGTCCTGCATTCTTTCAAGTTTCACCAGTAACATGATCTCCCTTCCCCATCCAAACAGAGTCTCTCTCTTTTCAGTTACTCTTGGTGTCCACATCAGATCAGCACACTTGAAACCCTCATCATAGCTCCGCTTCATTGTACAGATTGGAGCTAGCAAATACCAGGGGCCGAGTCCTCTCCCCTCTGAATATTTCCAGGAGATGGGACCTTTACTGGATCCTTCATAACCTGAATTTTTACAGTGCTTCCACCTCCTAAATGGGAGGCTGTGTTATAGAATCTGTTGTTGTAGTGTTCAGAAGATTAGGAGACAGTGAGGACTGCAGATGCTGGAGATCAGAGTGGAGTGTGGGGTGCTGGAAAAGCACAGCAGGTCAGGCAGCATCCAAGGAGCAGGAGAATCGACATTTTGGGAAGAAGGGCTTATGCCCAAAATGTCGATTCTCCTGCTCCTCGGATGCTGCCTGACCTGCTGTGCTTTTCCAGCAGCACACTCTTGTGTACAGAATGTGTACTGCGTTTGTAGAGCGCCTGGCGCTCTGCTTGACTGTTCCAAATAGCACCTAAAATGTCTAATCATTTGGAGATTGGGATTTGGTTTGCTTAGTTGGCTCGTCAGTGGGTTTGCGATGAAGAGTTATGCCAATAGAGTGGGTTCAATTCCTGCACTAGCTGAGGTTACCACGAAAGATTCTCCTTTTCAACCTTCCCCTCACCTGCGGTGTGGTGACCCTTAGGTTAAACCACCACCTAGTTGTTTCACTCTCTCTCGTGAGAGAGCAGCCCCATGGTCCATTAGGACTGCAGCAACTTTACTTCTATTTTTACTTGGAGATGACTATTGGGCAGGGAACCACTGCTACTTTAAGAATGAGAAGTCAGAATCCGTTCACTGCCATCTCAAAATGCAGCTTCTCACACTTCTTCTTGCCCTCTCCCTCCAAATCTACTTCTTTGGGCTGGAATGACTCCACCCCATGACTTGTTGAAATGGCAGGAATCTAGGGAATATTAAAACTCAGATCTGAAAAATGAACCTACAAAACAACAGGATTCCGGAAACACTGCCAATTTTTGCCACATCTTGTACTGAATGATTGAAGGTTTATTTAATATCAGGTATTGAAACTTAAGGTACATTTGCCTGTGATATTGCAATTTAGACATACTCATTTACTCCACAATTTCACTTAAACGTTTTTTTTTTTGGTTGTTCTAAAGTTCTGTTCCACTCAAAAAACATGCCAGCACACTCCAGTTCATCACTCAAGTGGCCTTTACACATCTATAGTTCAGGCAGAATACCAATCTCAGATGTATCACTATTGTTCCTAATCTTGACTTCCTAAACATTTCCAGCGGGGTTGTTAGAGACAATCACTGAAAACTGATCTGTTGTTACCGGGTACCAACATTATCAATAACTGACTATCACTCAGGGAATTACTGAATATAGTCGTTGAATATTAGAGGTCACTGTATTCTTTTTTTCTCCAAGGTCACAGTGTATTGACTTGAATCTGAATCAGGATCACAGAGTGCTAATCAGGGGTTACTGACATAGATTCATGAATACTCATTTGGGTCACTGTGTATACCAATCAGAATTGGGAATTCTGATCACCTAACCAAAAAAACCAAAGAAGTGCAGGCACTAGAAATCAGAAACAAAAACAGAAATTTCGGAGAAACTCGGCAGGTTTGGTAGTATCTGTGGAGAGAAAGCAGAGTTAAAGTTGCAGGCCAGCGACCTTCTACAAAACATGGCTCAGCCACCGAGCTATTGCAAGTCGAAGTGAGGTAGTGGTGTGGCAATATTTGGACAACGAATTATACAATCTACTCCAAAGGCCTGTACTTATTACTCTCTTCACTGATCTACTGAATCTACATGAACACTGTTTGCTCCTGGCAGATTCAGGTAGAAGTATGACATGACAAATGAAAAAAAAAATTTTAGCTTCCTGCTTTTCTGATTACAGGGTGGATACAGTGTGATCTACTTCCCCTCAGCTCATTGCTTGCTCATCACAGATTTAGCTGTAAATGCCTTCTGTCTGGACATGGAGTGTATTTGCATGACACTGCACTCCAATTGGTCTAACGTTAAGAAGCCTCAGAAACAGAGGAGCTGAATCCATCTGCACTCCAAGGATGCACTAATGGAGCATTCAAGGTGCTATAAAATGGAATGCATGTTTCCTGGGCATGGACATTACTGCTATCATTCAGGGTAAAATGAAGTCAATTTGGCCTGAAGATATTGGTTTGGCAATACAATATCATTGTGCCACCTTCAGATATTATGGAAAGTAAATAACGCTGCTAAAGAGCCAGTCATGTGAAAATATCTACCAGTATTTCTTTGCCTGCTATATTTCATAGCATACAGTTTGGAAGCAGGCCATTCAGCCCATCGAGTCCACATCGACCTTCTGAAGAGCATCCCACCCATCTACCTTATACCTCTTACCCTGCATTTCCCATGGCTCATCCACCTGGTCTGTAAGTCACTGAACACTTTCGCATAGCCAATCCACCTAACCTGCATATCTTTGGACTGGGGGAGCAAACCAGACCACACAGAAGAAATCAATGCACATACTGGTGAGTGTGCAAACTCTACACAGTTACCTGAGGGTGGAATCAAACCTGGGGTCCAGGTACTGTGAGGCAGCAGTGCTAACCACTGAGCCGCCATGCCACCCAGGCTATTTCTAGGCTATTGGATAGGAATAGAATTGGGAGTAGTTTACAGCAGTATTGGCGAGGCAACACTGAGAGAGAAAACAATGTTCTGTCAATGGCATCACCTTGAATTTAGCAGCAGGTTCTCTGCTGGTGGAGGCCTCTGTTTTTACACTTCGTTCATTAGCTTTTTTGAGCCTGCCATGAGGAACAAAATAAATGATTGAGAGACTGGGGGGGACGGGGGTTAGCCATAATCAATTTCCTGATCACAGTATAATCCCTCTGCTGTATGACTTCCAAGCTTAGACTCCCAATTGCATGTAGAATCCCTTTCCTCAGATCACTAACTGGTTACCACCCTGCTGGGCAACTGCCATCAGCCATTCAATGGCTGATTGGCCTAACTGAGAAGGCAAGATCACACAGAACACTCACTTTCCATTCCTCCATCCTCAACCTGCTGAAAAGCATAAATCCACACCATAAATTCCTGAAAAAAGTCATTCGGTTCAGTACCTACTCTTTGGAAGAGCTGTCCAATTAGCCTCATTTGTTGCTCCTTTCCCAAAGGCCTGCAAGGATTTCCTTTTCAGTTGTTCTTCTCAATTTCTCCTCATCTCAATGGCCTATCCTGTATCATGATCTGTGACCTCAGTTCCTGCTCAACAGGAACATGAATCCCCGTCTGAAAGTTGCTATTGGATCCCCTTCTACTACCCTTCCAAGGAATGTGCTAAAGATCATAACTTTCAGCTGCGTGAACAAATGCTTCCCAATCTCCCTGCTGATTTTCTTGGTGCTTACCTGAAATCTAGTTACTGACCATTAGCCTCCAGCAGAAATAGTTTCTCGCTGTGTACTCTACCAAAGCCCACCAGAACTTTGGACATCCTTATTAAATGTTCTTCTAACAGGCTCTGCTCTAGCTTTCACAGCTTCATCACATAGCTGAAGTCTCTCAGCTCTGACACCATTCTAGTAAATCCATTCTGCATCCTCTTCAACTCACTAATATTCTTCCTAAAGTATAATGCCCAAATTTGGATACTGTACTCCAACTATTGTTTAATCAGTAACATCTCAAGGTTCTTTGTAGCTTCCTTGCTTTTGTACTGTACCTTTGTTCAAAAAGACAACAATTCTCAATGCCTCTTAATGTCTTATCAATTTCTCCTGTCACCTTCAAAGATTTGTGTAAGTTCACTCCCTTGTGCCTAGGTCTTACATACCCTTTAAAATGGATAAGTTTGTTTTTATTACCTCTCCTCTGCCCTACATTAAGTTTCATCTGTCACAATCTCCCTTATTTCACCATTCCACCTCTGTGCACCTGACATTTGTAAATATTTCAAACTCCACGAATTGTGAGAGCAAATCAAATACTTTCCAGCAATCAAATTAGATAAATGTTGGCAGTTAATTTCTCCACCTTCATACGTACAGCTGTAAACTGAAGGGAACTCCCAACACTTCAAACCGCTCCATCTCAAAATCCACCCCAATAGTCGCTTTGTAATTCTTGTCAAATGTGTCCTTGCAAAATCTGAAAGGCAAATAGAGATATAGAAAGTTATGAAATATATGAAATCTCAGACAACTGTTTATAAAAGCTGAAAAATGCAGCAAGGTATCTCCCTCTTTCTCAGATCTGAGACAAGATAGTGAAGGCAGGGTTTGGTATGCTTTCCTTTATTGATCAGTACACTGAATATGGGCGTTGAGAGGTCATGTTGTGGCTGTACAGGACATTGGTTAGGCCACTTTTGAAGTACCATTTTCAATTCAGGTCTCCCTGCTATAGTAAGGATGTTGTGAAACTTGAAAGGGTTAAGAAAAGATTTACAAGGATGTTGCCATGGTTGGAGGGTTTGAGCTGTAGGGAGAGGCTGAATAGGCTGGGGCTGTTTTCCCTGGAGCATCGGCGGCTGAGGGGTGACCTTATAGAGGTTTATAAAATTATGAGGGGAATAGCCAAGGTCTTTCTCCCCAGAGTAACGGAATCCAAAACTAGAGGACATTGGTGAGAGAAGAAAGATTTAAAAGGGACCTAAGGGGCAACCTTTTCATGAAGAGGATGGTGCATGTATGGAATGACCTGCCAGAGGAAGTGGTGGAGGCTGGTACAATTGCAACATTTAAAAGGCATCTGGAAGGGTACATGAGTAGGAAGGGTTTGGAGGGATATGGGCGAAGTACTGGCAAGTGGGACTACATTAATTTAGGATATCTGATCAGCTTTGACGAGTTGGACCAACAGGTCTGTTTCCATGCTGTACATCTCAATGGCTCTATTTCATTTAATGTAACTTGGCTTAAGTCCATTTAGGATTGTACTTACCGATTGATTAAACATGTTTTTCCAACTGACAAGTCTCCAACCACGATAATCTTGGAAATCTTCAACCTAAAATTAAAATGGATTGATCTTACATATCTCTTGAAAGTGATGGAAAAAGACATTTTTTCATTTATTTTATATTGGCCAAATACAATATTTTCCCTCGCTCTTTTTGGAAGGTTGCTAATACTTGAAATAAACTCTTCACCACGTTCATAAAATGTGGTGAAAAGTATTAGGTCCACCCTATCTTTGTTGTATTACAGAGCATTTTCTTTTTAATCTAAAAATAGCTGTAGAGATACAATAAATTACACCTTGGTTTTCTCTACAAGGTTCTTCTTATTAGACGAGAAGTTGCCAACCTGACACACTTTAGACAACATAAGGCCCTGAAGAACCCACTCACTTCGACAATACAGGCGGCAGCATATGCTGGCAGTGGTGGGATGTAAAGATTTAACTGAGCAAAACCAGTCCCAACAAGGCATACATACTGATAACTCAGAAGGCCTCAGAGAAAACAGATACTACTGATTGCTGAGGTCAGTGAACCCGAAAAAATCTTGAGTCAACACTCAACCCTCAAGAATTCTTCAAAGCATGACACAGGAAGTATTTCAGACCTGTTAAGACACCACTGGAAGGATGACGTCTGCAGCTCCAAGGCAGAGATACAGGCTGCATTGTGAGGTAGTGACCCATGAGAGCAGTCCTGGTCCACGTTCAGCCAGAGGATAAACCAATATCAAAGATTATGTGAGTCATAGCTAAAAATCTCTGGTATGAAAGGAAACCTTAAACAGTACAGTATTCATTTTAGAAGGGAGAGAACGTTTTTTAAAAAAGCTATGTTGTGCTTACAAGAAGAGGCTTCATGATAAGTATGAATTTTCTAACAAACTCATTTGATTTTTGGACACATTATCAACAGTGCAGATGTTTAGAGCCATCATGGATTCCTCTGCTCCAATGTTAATCTAGGATCTTCTGAGATTTTTCGGTATGGTGATTCAATTGGTGAAATATTTGCCTGGTGTCATGTAGCAGAACCTCCAGCAGCAGGTGCTGATGGTAAAGGAAGGCATTGAGCAGGCAACTGGGCCAATTGTATCAGGTTTCCAGCTGTAGGTAGCAACATTGAGGGAGGATGTCAAGTCCGGTAGTTAGAACAGTCAAATGGATCTCTCTGGAGGAAAGGATGTCTTTGTTGGAAGGATGGAACAAAAGATATCCTCAGCCAGATATAAACCACAAGCCTAATTCCAAGTTCATACTGTGTCTTCCTTGCTTAAACTTTAAATTTCCTTTCATGCTTCTAATGTCCTGATGAAAATGGAATAAAGAATCCCTGCTTCGTGACCTTTGAGCTGTGTGAGTTCAAAATTACATGAGCAGCCATGACAGACCATATGAGAGAATTCCTCAAGAAGGCACAAAGATAGTGTTGGGTTTTTCATCAAGAGAATTCAGAAGATTAAGGAAATGTTGATTTCTGCAGATGCTTCACACATTATAATAATTCATTCCAAGCAGAAACTTTCAGATCATCTGAATTTGTAAAGGCAAAGACTTAGGGGGGAATGGGGTTGCGGTAGATGTAATTACACAAACAAATTTGTAAAAATAATGGTTACCAGAAAAACAAATCTTATTTATATGTGGGTCTGGAGGGATCTGGAAGCAGTAGTACTTAAGTAAATGCAATAACCACCATCAGCTACAGTGGTAACATGAGGATTGGGGGAGGGGGGTATTGGGGGGCACAAATGTAGGATCTTGTGGGAGACAGATCTAAGCCTAGGTCTCCCAAAGTCTCTATAATGATGCACAGCCTATTCTTATAACCTGTAAACAATTGCAGAGATGGAACGAATACTGTACAAGACTTTTCTCATTAGACCTTTGCATACAATAGACCACAAAACCCCCAAAAAGGCCAGTGTAAACAGAGTAAAAGGTTTAATAAGTTACAAACATCTACTTCTGTTTTATACTTTAATCATCACCAATACGATATTCATTCACTTATAGTTGGGCAAGATCTTATCCCCAACCCAAAGATAATTGTTTAGATATTTTCTAACCAACTTGCTCAGACATGCTATGACTCACCTCCAGAACAATTAGATCTTCTACCCAGGCCTCTTGGCTCAGCGATAGAGGCCTTACAATAAATTGCTTATTTCTGTTTCATTCATTCATTGGCTAACCCATTCCTAATTGTTAAGGGTCAACCACATTACTGTCACATGTAACAAAAACCAATAAGTCAGATTGTGCAACAATTGACAATGGTCACCATTAGCTTTTAATTCCAGAACACCATTTTCCATCATCTGCTGCAGTGGGACTCTGAACTGAAACCCCCCCACAACATCTGCCTGCAGATTTGGATCACTAGCACAGTGACAATACAACTATGCCACCACCTCCCCTCAAATAATTACTTAGGTATTTTTTTAATCAACCTGTTCAGTGGTGTTAATACACACCTCTGTTGGAGGTGGGACTTGAATTCAGGCTTCCTGGCTCAAAGGTAGGGACACTACCAGTGTATTACAAGACCCTCAACAAATAATTGTTTATTTATTTTCTAATAAATCTGTTCAGTGACATTTTTACACACCTCTGGAGCAGGTGGGACTTGAAACAGGAAAGTTATTAGCCCAGCAATAGGGACACTATCACTGCATCAGTGCAGCGCCCTCAGTCTGCTTTATGATATTTTCCTAATTGACGTTTTCAGGGATGTCATTACACACGCCTGGAGCAGGTGGGAATTGAACCCAGGCCTCCCAATTCCTGAAGAAGGGCTCATGCCTGAAACATGATTCTCCTGCTCCTTGGATGCTGCCTGACCTGCTGCGCTTTTCCAGCAACACATTTTCAGCTCCCAGTTCAGAAGTAGGGATACTACCATTGCACCTTCAAACAATTGAACATAGAACAGTACAGCACAGCACAGGCCCTTTGACCTTCGATATTGTGCCGACCTTTTTTCCTACTCTAAGATCAAACTAACCTACATACCCTTCATATTACTGCCATCCATGTGCCTTCCCAAGAGTCACTTAAATGTCCGTAATGTATCTGACTCTATTACCACTGCTGGCAGTGCATTCCATGCATCCACCACTCTTTGTGTAAAGGACCTATCTCTGACATCTCTCCTAAACCTTCCTCCAATCACCTTCAAATTGTGCCCCCTCATGATAGCTTTTTCCGCCCCGGAAAAAAATCTCTGGCTATCCACTCTATCTATGCCTCTCATCATCATCTTGTATACCTCTGTCAAGTCACCTCTCATCCTTCGCTCCAATGAGAAAAGCCTGAGCTCCCTCAAACTTCCTTCATAAGACATGCCCTCCAGTCCAGGAAGCATCCTGGTAAATCTCCTCTGCACCCTCTCTCAAGCTTCCATATTCTTCCTATAATGAGGCAACCAGAACTGAATACATTATTCCAAGTGAGGTCTAACCAGAGCTTTATAGAGCTGCAGCATAACCTCACCACTCTTAAACTCAATCCCCCTGCGAATGAAAGCCAACAAACCATACACCTTCTTAACAATCCTATCAACTTGGTTGGCAACTTTGAGGGATCCATGGGTATGGACACCAAGATCCCTCTGTTCCTCCACACTGCCAAGAATCTTGTGTTTCACCCGGTAATGTGCATTCAGATTCCACCTTCCAAAATGAATAATTTCATACTTTTCCAGGTTGGACTCCATCTGTCACTTCTCAGCTCAGCTCTGCATCCTGTCAATGTCCCATTGCAACCTACAACAGCCCTGCACACTATTCACAACTCCAACAACCTTCGTGTCATCAGCAAACTTACTAATCCATCCTTTCACTTCCTCATCCCAGTCAATTAAGAAAATCACTAAGAGCAGAAGTCTCAGAACAGACTGCTGCGGAATACTACTTGACACTGAACTCCAGACTAAATAATTTCCATCTACTACCACCCTCTGTCTTCTCTGTATCCAGACAACCAATTTTCCCTGTATCCCATGCCTCCTTACTTTCTGAATAAGCCTATCATGGGCAACCTTATCAAATGCTTGTTTAAATCTATATACACCACATCCACTGCTCTACCTGTATCAATATGTTTTGTCATATCCTCAAAGACTTCAAAAAGGTTTGTGAGGCATGACATGCCCTCACAAAGCCATGATGACTATCTCTAATCAAATGATGCTTTCCCAAATAATAATAAATCCTGTCTCTCAGAGATCTTTCCAATAATTTGCCCACCACTAATTTAAGACTGACTAGACTGTAATTCTCAGGGTTATCTTTATTCCTTTTTTGAACATTTGCCACCTTCCAACCATCTGGTACTCCAGTGGATATTGAGGACGCAAAGATTACCGTCAAAGGCGCAGCAATCTCTTCCCTCACGTCCTGTAGAAACCTTGGGTGTATTCTGTCTGGCCCAGGTGCCTTATCTATCCTCATGTGTTTCAAGATCTCCAGCAAATCCTCCTTCTTAATATCAACCTGTTTGCACATATTGTTGCAATATTGCGTGCAGTTCTGGTCTTCCTATCAGAAAGATGTTGTGAAAATTGAAAGGGTTCAGAAAAGATTTACACGGATGGTGCCAGGGTTGGAGGATTTGAGCTATAAGGAGAGGTTGAATAGGCTAGGGCTGTTTTCCCTGGAGCTACGGAGACTGAGGGGTGACCTTATAGAGGTTCATAAAATCATGAGGGGCATGGATAGGGTAAAGAGACAAGGTTTTTTTCCGTGGGGTTGGGGAGTCCAGAACTAGAGGGCATAGGTTTAGGGTAAGAGGGGAAAGATATAAAAGAGACCTAAAGGGCAACTTTTTCACTCAGAGGGTGGTACTTGTATGGAATGAGCTGCCTGAGGAAGTGGCAGAGGTTAGTACAATTGCAACATTTAAAAGGCATCTGGATGGGTATATTAATAGAAAGGGTTTGGGGGAAATGGGCCAGGTACTGGCAGGTGGGACTAGATTGGGTTGGGATACCTGGTCGGCATGGACGAGTTGGACCGAAGGGTCTGTTTCTGTGCTGTACATCTCTATGACTCTATGACTCTGTCAACCTGTTTCACGCTGTCCTCACAAACATCAAGGTCCCTCTCAGTACTAATAGTGAAACAAAGATTTCATTAAGGACCTCCCCACCTCCTCTGCCTCCAGGTACAAGTTCCCTCCATTATCCCTGATCAGCCCTACCCTCACTCTGGCCATCCTCTTGTTCCTCATACAAGTGTAAAATGTCTTGGGGGTTTCCTTAATCCTACCAACTAAAGCTTTATCATGCCCCCTTCTCGCTCTTTTAAGTCCATTTTTCAGTTTATTTCTGGCTACCTTGTAACCCTCTAGAGCCCTATCCGATCCTTGCCTCCTCAACCTTCAGTAAGCTTCCTTTTTCCAGATGTTCCACATCTCTTGTCATCCAAGGTTCCTTCACCCTACTCTCCTCTTCTTGCCTCTGTGGGACAAACCGACCCAGCACTCGTAGCAAGCGCTCCCTAAACAACCTCCACATTTCTATCATTCATTTCCCTGAGAATATCTGTTCCCATTTTGTGCTGCACAAATCCTGCCTAATAAAAATGGAATTTCCCCCCCTCTAATTAAATACTTTCCCATATCATCTGCTCCTATCCCTCTCCATGATTATAGTAAAGGCCAGGGAGATGTGATCACTATCACTGAAATGCTCTTCACCAACAGATCTGACATCTGACCTGGTTCGTTGCCAATCACCAAATCCAATATGGCCTCCCCTCTAATCAGCCCATCTAAAAATTGAGTTAGGAATCCTTCCTGGAGACACCTGACAAAATCTGCTCTATCCAAACTATTTGCACTGAGGTGGTTCCAATCAATGTTAGGGAAGTTGAAGTCACCCATGACAACAACCCTGTTACTTCTGCACCTTTCCAAAATCTGCTTCCCAATCTGCTCCTCAGTATCTCCGTTGCTATTAGGGGGTCTATAGAAAACTCCCAATAAAGTGACTGCTCCTTTCCTCTTTCTGACTTTCACCCATACTGAGTCAGTCGACAAACCCTTCTCAACGACCTACCTTTCTGCAGTGTGAAAGTACCCCTGATTTACAATGCTACTCCCCCGCCTCTTTTACCTCTCTCTCTATTCCTTTTGAAACATTTGAACCACAGAACATCCAACAACCATTCCTACCCCTGTAATATTCAAGCCCCGTAATGGCCACAACGTCATAGCTCCAAGTACTGATCCATGCCCTAAGTTCATCACCCTTATTCCTGACACTTCTTTCGTTAAAATTGACACACTTCAACCCATCACATTGACTGCAACTTTGTCCTATCAACTGTCTATCCTTCCTCACAGACTCTCTGCATGCTGTATTTGCCTGTTCACCAACTACTCCATTCTCTGATCCATAGCTCTGGTTCCCATCCCCCCTGCCAAACTAGTTTAAACCTCCTGAAGAGCTCTCGCAAACTTCTCACCCAAGATATTGGTGCACCTCCAGTTCAGTTGCAACCCGTCCTCCTTGTACAGGTCTCCACTTCCCCAGAAGGTGTCCCAGTGATCCACATTGCTTCAATTTTTCTAACAAATCTGTTCAAAGGTGTTATTACACAACCCTGGAGCAGGTGTCACTTAAACCCAGGCCTTCTGGTCCACAGTTCGGGACAAAACCACTATGCCACAACAGGGACCCATCAAATAACTGCTTATTATTGAGTGTTTAATGGTATTCTGGGGATGGGCATTTACAGGGTCCCTACCTATGCTCATATACCCTACCTCTGGGCCAGGTACAAGTTCCACTTGCTGTAGTGTATGCAGTAACATTGCTGAACACGTTGATTAGGAAAATACCTATGCTCATATACATAGGATCAGGCTGAAAAGTGTTTTGGAAGTCAGGCACATGATATGGAGTACCTCTGTAAATAAAAATGCATCCCCGGGAGGAAGAATCCCATATAAATACGGGTTTTGTTATGACTTGATATAACTTTACTTCGAATGCGTATTTATTTATTTATCTATCTATCTATTTATTTATTTTCTCTTTTTTGGTTATTGTTAGTAATGTAAGACATTGTGGTCATTTTTTTATATAGAGAGTTTTCTTTTTTATATTTTACTTTGTGTTTTGGTAGTCTATAGAATAGATTAGTAGTTAGTTTTTTTAAAAAAATTATATTGGTGTTGTTATTATATTGTAAAGTGGAATATACTATTTTGGACAAATTTTGTAAAAAAATCTCAAAAATCTTTTTTCTCAATAAAAATATTTATTAAAAAAACCCATAAAGACCAGTCTCCATCTGTATCCATCATGATCTGACTATATAAATCATAATACCCAACTCTACTTTTTGTCATTTACATAAATGATTTAGATGCGAGCATAAGAGGTACAGTTAGTAAGATTGCAAATGACACCAAAATTGGAGGTGTAGTGGACAATGAAAAGGGTTACCTCAGATTACAACAGGATCTGGACCAGATGGGCCAACGGGCTGAGAAGTGGCAGACGGAGTTTAATTCAGATAAATGCGAGGTGCTGCATTTTGGGAAAGCAAATCTTAGCAGGACTTCTACACTTAATGGTAAGGTCCTAGGGAGTGTTGCTGAGCAAAGAGACATTGGAGTGCAGGTTCATAGCTCCTTGAAAGGGGAATCACAGGTAGATAGGATAGTGAAGAAGGCGTTTGGTATGCTTTCCTTTATTGGTCAGAGTATTAAGTACAGGAGTTGGGAGGTCATGTTGCGGCTGTACAGGACATTGGTTCGGCCACTGTTGGAATATTGGTGCAATTCAGTTCTCCTTCCTATTGGAAAGATGTTGTGAAACTTAAAGTGTTCAGAAAAGATTTACAAGAATGTTGCCAGGGTTGGAGGATTTGAGCTATAGAGAAAGGCTGAATTGGCTGGGGCTGTTTTCCCTCGAGCGTCGGAGGTTTAGGGGCGATCTTATAGAAGTTTACAAAATTATGAGGGGCATGGATAGGATAAATAGACAAAGTCTTTTCCCTGGCATCAGGGAGTCCAGAACTAGAGGGCATAGGTTTAGGGTGAGAGGGGAAAGATATAAAAGAGACCTAAGGGGCAACGTTTTCACGCAGAGGGTTGTACGTGTATGGAATGAGCTGCCAGAGGATGTGGTGGAGGCTGGTACAATTGCAACATTTAAGAGGCATTTGGATGGGTATATGAATTGGAAGGGTTTGGAGGGATATAGGCCAGGTGCTGGCAGGTGGGACTAGATTGGATTGGGATATCTGGTCGGCATGGACGGGTTGGACCGAAGAGTCTGTTTCCATGCTGTACATCTCTATGACTCTATTTATTCATTCACAACAGCGTCGGCTCCTGAGTTAGTACACAGATAGCATCAATATTCTAATTAATAAACAATCACACAAAATATCTTGGACCTTGCAAAATAAATGTCAACTAAAAACAAGCACTTGATTGCCTGTCTCTGCAATTTCAGGTATCTTTGACCAGTTTGCTAGAATTTTCCATAGAGCTGTAAACAGCTCTCAACATCTATTGCAAATTGCATAAATATGTGGTGAATCATTGTTAGCAACTAGCCACAAACAGTTCAACAAAAATATAGTTTAATACCAAATTCCACTCTGTTAAATTACCTCATCTGGAAGGCTCATAAGAATAGATGGTTTGGGAAATAGAAAAATTCACACTTGTGATAAATGGGACTTTTCTGGAACTGAGATAGAATTGAAGGAATTTCTCTCTGCATTTGGAAGGTTTTGGGTTTGATCTGGAAGCATTTAATGCTGGCTCCATGTGTGTTGCCAAGAGCGGGAGTGCACGAATAATAACCATTGCCTGATGTTTCACTAACCCAGTGTTCATCAAACTGGCTGGAAACAATGTTTTTCTAAGCAAGAGTGGGAAAAGCAGAAAAGGGTACAGACTTCATAAAATTTCCTTGACAACTTAAAATAAGAATTGGATATAGTAACTGCTGTGGTGTCATTGTGAGGATGTTCTGACAAATCATGAAAGTTTGCTGTGAGAACCAGAAAGGCTGAACAGGTAAAAACTATGCAAATGAATTTGCACGAGACAAGAGTGACCACAGGAATCCTCGTTTCATTGCTTTCTGATTCAAAGCCTAAAACAATCTTTCTATTGCATGACAGTTGTGGTAGCTGCACAAAAATCTTATAGACTGGTCTCCAACAACCAGTTGTAACCCAGAAGTATATTTCTGTCATCATTAGCAATATCCAGCATGTTTGCTTTCAGTGTATAATTAGGTGTGTGAGACCCACACGTCAGGAAGAAAGATGCAGTGGTTTTTGTCGAGGTATATCCTGAATAGCTCCGTGATGCGGGACTCAATGCTCAACGGTCTGTGCCCCAGGACGCACACTGAGACAAATATTAACTGCATCTGGAGGACCATCAATTTGGTGAAAGTCGTTCTTTGGTCTTGCAGAACAAGGAGTTGACCTCATCTGAGTGTTGCAAACTGGTACATTCCAAGGTCCAGGACTACGTGCTGAGGGACACACTAAAGTCTGGCACAGTGAGGAAAGAGCTCTAAGGTCTTCCTACTGAAGGTAAATGGGGGTCTCTTCAGTTACCATACCCTCTTGCTGCCCCAATGTATGTAAATATAGTGTTGTATGTGTAAGAGAGGTTTTTGATTTTTTTGGATAGAATCAAACTCCAGTGTTTGTTTGTTTCCTTGATATACTACGGTACAGAACTGAACTGCATCTGTGACTGTGTGTGTATATGTATATATATATATATGTATCTCACATAAAGATTTTTTTATGAATAAAGTATATTTTAAAATTTTTAAAAATCAATACCACCAGTAGGGTCCTCAACACAAATCCCTTACTTTGGTTTATTTTTGAAAAGCAACATGCTTTTGCCTCTTCATTTCAACCTTTGCTCAATGTGTCAGCAACTCCCAAACTTATATTAATATGGCTAGTTACCTAGCTACACCTAATTGTAGCACATTACAGTTTGCCATCAATAGTAATGTGTGTGCACAGAGCTATCTTAGCAACCAAGCATTATTCAAACTTCCAACAACATAATGGAAGATCCTTAATGTTGAACAAACAGACACAGTCTATAAAATTCAACAAGTACAAGTACGAAGTTAATAAAATCTTCTTGGCATATAGCACACTATTTTTGTGCTTTGTAAAATAATAACAATTTTTATTCCCTAATACTGTAATTACTAACTGTAATTAGATCCATAATGATATGATTAACATATAGATTATAAACCTTCACTGGAATTCAAACACTGTTGTGTAAATGTGTTGTGACTAACAGGCTAAGGCATGAATATGTTAATTGATACAGCTCACACAGTGTTAACTAATCGAGATTTGTCTTCTTTATGTGAAAAGAGATTTGTGTCAATTTCTAAAAGCGACTTACATTTCTCCTATCCCTTGAACGTAATACATCATACAAAGGCACTTCACAGCCTTATAAAGCAAAATTATCCATCCATCTATAGAAGGAAGGTTGAGGGTAAATGATTCAAAGTTTGGTCAAAGGAGCATTATTTAGAAATAGAGAAGCAGAGAACTTGCAGGTAGTGGTGTTCCAATGCATCTGCTTCTCTTGTCTTTCCTTGTGGTAAAGTCACAGGTTTTGATGGTACTGTCAAAGGAGCTTTGCTGAGTTGTAATGCAAATTGCAGATGTTACACAACTATACACTTAGTGGTGGAGAGAATGAACATTGAAGGTTGTTGATGTGGTTCCAATTAAAAGGGCTATTGTGTCCTGGAAGATGTTAAACATCTTGAGTGTTGTTCAAGTTGAATTCATCTAGGCAGATGAAGAGTATTCCGACACACACCTGACTTGGTCGACAGGGTTTTAGGTGTCAGGAAGTAACTTACTTGGTGCAAAATTCTCAACTTCTGACCTCCTCTTGTAGCGACAATATTTATTTGACGGGCCTAATTCAATTTTTAATCAATGGTAAGCCTCCAAGATGTTAATAGTGTGATATCCCATGATGGTGATGCTATTGAACATTAAGGACAGATAGATGGATTCTCCCTGCTTAGAGATGGTAATTGATTGGCACTCGCAAGGAGTGAAATCCTAAATGCTGTTCAGTTCTTGTTGTCTATGGTCAGACACTTCTTCAGTATCTTGAGGGGTGCAATCATCTGTGAACATCCCCACTCTGATCTTATGATGAAGGAATGGTCATTGATGAAGCAGCCGAAAATGGTCTGGACTTGGACACTACCCTGAGGAACTCTGACAGTGATGTTCTAGGACAGATATGATTCACACCCAACAACCACAGACCATCTTTCTTTGTGTTAGGTTTAACTCCAATTTGTGGGGTATTTTCTCCCCGATTCCCATTGACTCCAGGTTTGCTAAGGCTTCTTGATGGCACACTTGGTCAAATGCTAACTTGATGTCAAGAGCAGTCACTTTCATCTCACCTCTGCAGTGTGGCTCTGAAGTCCACATTTGGACCAAGACTGTAATGAGGTTAGGAGCTACGTGACCCTGGCAGAACCCAACCTGAGAGTCAATGAGCAGGGTAATCATGAGTAAGTGCTGCTTGATATCACTGCCGATGACACCTTCCATCACTTTGCTGATAATTGAGGGTTGACTGATTGGCGGGTTCGAGTTTGTCCTGGTGCAGCCATATCTTGTGGTCTAGACTTGAACTTGATTCACAACTTCACTACTCTCTGGGGTAGAGAATTCCAGACATTTCTACAAGAAGAAATTCCTTTGAATCTATTCTAAATGAGTGTTCCCTGATTTGAGATTCCCCTATTAGCAGAAATACCCTCTCAACATTTACCCTTGTCAAGTTTCCTCAGAATCTTGTATGTTTCAATCTACATTTGCAGTTACTTTCCTGTATGTTTATAGTTCCGTGGACAACTAAGGATTTCTCAGGCACATTAAACAGAAAATTGAACCCCTAAACTTTCATATATGATTAACATATAGATTCACTAAAATTCAAACACTGTTGTGTTTTGCAACCCACATAGCCAGACAAACTAACATGAAAGGGTATACAGTAGTGGGAAAGGTCACAGATGTTTATGAAGCATTGTTGTTATCGTACCCTTGGAATCAACTCTTGAAGGCAAGTAATCCCTTCACTTCATACTCTGCTTATCTGCCATTTCTCCCCTCCCTCTTTTTACTGCCAGCAATTTTCACCTGTCCATTTCTCTGTCACCTTGTGTCCTTCATGATCTCTTTTACTTTGTCTCATTATCCTCTCTTCTTTTCCCATTCTCTTAATCCTCTCTCTCTCCCTTTCATTTACCCTTTCCTCTTGCCCACTTCATTCTCCCATTCTCAGTCCTTCATTATCTTCTCTCTCCTTTATTGCCCACTCTCTTCCTTGTCTATCTCCGTCACTGTCCTCTATCTCTCCCATTTGTTCATCGCATTGCCTTTCTCTGTCTCTGCTTCCCTCTTCCCTTCACTGCCATCTTTCCTTCTACTTTTTCCCACTTGGCACCAATCCTACTCGCAAATGAAAGTAATTCTAGCTGGTATATAGTTTTGTGAGAGAATTGTTATGTTGGTGAAACTTCCTTCCAGCAGTAAGTAATGGCTAATCCTCCAGCCATCAACAACATAGTAGGAGCAGCAGTGGGGTACAAGGGTCCAAAACAGAGGTGTTATGTTAGTGAATGTTTACATGGGGGCTGGTCCCCTGAACTGTTCTCACCATGCGAATGATGCTCGCCATAAACAAATGGCACACTGCTACTCAACTATTCTCAGTTTAACCAAGCTAGACACCTCAGTATATAGATTCCTGAATGATTGATAGAATGTTAGCACCCATCCCCCATCACTGGTGTGCAGGCACCTGTAAACATGCAACCAGGGCAATTAGCCTTCAGGTTCTGTTTCATCAATGCCTCTCCACTCTCCTTTAGAAACACAACTAATCAATTATGAAAGAGCTGCTTATGTTGGTTTATTCTAACAAAACAATGGTCTCTGACAAGATGCTACAAGTTTGTTACCGGGCTTGCTCCTGCGGTGGTTTTAAGGGAGCAAAGGATTCCAGAACACTTCACAGAGAGGGACTGGTAGGTATTGGGAGAGATGTGTCAATGGCCTCATGTCCCTCTAGGGGAAAAAAACCCACTGAAATAACAAGAATCTAGCAAGGATTCTCTATGCAAAGGGTTCTCCTCATCACATATTTTAAGCAGACAGCATTTTTACTTTTTTTTGTATTTACTGTTTACCTTGAATTGAGTTTATCTTTAAATATCATTCCTGTCTTAGGAAAGGCACAATAAGCTTTTTTTTCTACATATAGATTTGAAACTTATTTAAGGGACAAATACACAGGTGTATTCCGCTCCCCTCCCCCCCCCTCCCCCACCCCATTATTTACAGGAGGAGGAACCCTGGCACTGATTACAGATTCATGGATCCACATTATCTTCTGCCATGAATTAGTTCGCTGCAGTTTTTCATACTTAAGAGTTACATAACCAAAAGCAGACAAACTGAATACCGGCTGTGTTCTTCTGTAAAGTTTGGCTCAGAAATCAGGCAGAGTAACCACTTCCCAATGGCTGTCCCACCCTCCGAAGAACTGCCAACTAAAACCCTCACCGAGATTGTAAGGAGTCCATGCCCCTTATGTGTGGTCTTGCAACAGCTTGGTAGAAACTTCCAGCACACAGTGGATTCTGAATTACCCAGTTCATGGTCTCATTTCTATCCTTCCCACCATACTTTTGCCAGCTTCTGAAAGAGTTCAGAAATCTCAGCCTCAAAATACTGTTTACTGGCAGTTACTGTCACCAATGTCGAGATGCCCTGAAGAGTTCCTTGTCTCTCACCATCACATCTAATTTATTTAAGTCTTGCTGAGACAGACATCTAAGCATTGTAGAACCGGTAAAACGCAAGGAACACATAATAAAAGGCCTGTCCACACATTCCCTGCTTCTCAGATGTCACAGGCTGTTGCCAGGACCTCCAACGTTGCCGCATTCCTCTTTAGTTAGCTCACTGCAATAGACATGTGATCATTTAAGGTTACAAGGTAAAAGCTACTGCTGAAGGAAATCAAATTATAACCCAGTTATCTAGCGAGAACAGTGTAATTTCAGTCAACACACAGAACTCTTTTTATTCAATTTTGCTGCTGCTTATCATGCCTCACGCACTTGCAAATGCATCAGTCAGAAGGTGTGGAAAACAGCCAAGATTTTTGTAAGAAAGTGCTTCTGAAGATACAGAAAGAAAACTTCCTCTTTCAGAAAAGAAAACTTTAACACTGTCATTTGCTCACAAGGCCCAGTGAATAAAGCTATTTATAGTCTCTGCCCATTACTGAGAGAACAACACATGTATTGTCACTGCCTTCAAACCACCTCCAACCCAATTTTAGCCATTACTCATTGCCAAAAGCTATTGATTTTTGGCCCAAATTCAAAACCCTTGCCAATGGATTTAAAAAAATGGTGGGAGACTGAGGAGGCTAAAACAATACCTATTTGGCAAGTCTAGACTGCATGTTTGAAGCTGTTCAAAATATACAATTCGGAACCTGTGGCTGACTCTGCAGCCATTTGGATATGCAGCATTTTATCTTTTGATCTTCTCACGTGAGCACCTGGCAGCAAATTAAACTTTTAAAAAAGTCTACCCAGCATTTACCTGATAATGTTGATGCTGATACCTGTCGCTCCAACTGCTGAAGGATCATTGTAAATGAAATCAGATCATTATGCACAGCTCGGAATGATATCCTGACTCAGGGCAAGAGGCCTAAAGAAAGGGGTATACACCTTTCCCCATTATAATGTGGCACCACTCTCCCTCCGCCACACCAGCCTTACCCCCAAACTGAAGAGGAATGCAGTAATGTTGAAGGTCCTGGCAACACACTGTGACATCTGAGAAGCAGGGAATGTGTGGACAGGCCTTATATTATGTGTTCCTTGTGTTTTACCAGCTTTACAGTGCTTAGAGTATTTCTGAGCAAGACTTAAATAAATTAGATGTGATGGTGAGAGGCCGGTAACTCATGAACTGGTATCTTGAACATCCCAGCACCTTCTCTCCTTCACTGGAGTCCCCAATTCCTCCCTGACCAAAAACTCCTATTCACCTCTACATCCTGAAACCATGATCTTCTCCATGGGACCTGCTTGTTGTCCTAGCAAGAGCCTCTATTACATTCTAGCACTGCTGGGATTAAGCTGCCTACCAATCACATTGAAACAGATGTTAGCCAACGTGGAGGTCGAACCCCTCTGTTAATTAAAACCAAACTCCCAGAAAAGCTTGTCTCACCTCATAATCTGTCAAAATGTGTGTGAGTGACAGAGAACTCCTAAATTGCACTGCTTAAAGAAAAACAACAATTTTCTCTATCAGTGAACATTAAACAGAAACTATTCAAAAATCCAAGCTCCCCCATCTGATCCCAACTCTAAAATAATATGCTACTCCAATAGCAAACTTATTGAACATTACATTAACTTAACCTCAAGACCACATAGTTTCTGTCTTCAGTGTTTTCACCTTTCCAGCTGCTGATCTCCCTGGTTCATGTTATTTCATAGTAAAAAAGATGTTTCACGTGAAAGGTACTTTTGATAGAGAGTGTTTTCTAATTTCTTCGAGAGTAAGATATTAGATAGGCAGTTGCTCTTCTGCTCTGATCGATGGCAGTTGCTTTCCCTCTAATCTTCAAAATATCGGGTTTGTATACCCTCAATGCTTCATTAAATTCTTATAAATTGATTGGTTTCCAGTCGTCAAAACAATAACATAAAAAGTTTGTTGGCTTCTGGTATCCTGGGCATAATTTCCCGGGGACGGCACGGTGGCTCAGTGGTTAGCACTGCTGCCTCACAGCACCAGGGACCAGGGTTCGAGTTCCACCTCAGGCGACTGTCTGTGTGAAGTTTGCACATCCTCCCAGTGTCTGCATGGGTTTCCTCCGGGTGCTCTGGGCTCCTCCCACAATCCAAACATGTGCAGGTTAGGTGAATTGGCCATGCTAAATTGCATATTGTGTCAGGTGCATTAGTCAGTGGTAAATATAGGGTAGGGAAATGGATCTGATTGGGTTACTCTTTGGAGGGTCGGTGTAGACTTGTTGGGCCGAAGGGCCTGTTTCAATACTGTAGAGAATCTAATCTAATAATTTAAACAAATTGGTTAAATTTGAATTGTTCTCAAAACAACAACCAAAACTCAGGTATCCATTTAACAGCCAGTTGTTACATGTGGTTTTTTTATGGAACAATTCGTCTCCCAGCCTTTCCATTTGGGCAGCTGAGCCTGCACTTTAAGTTTATTTTAAAATTCAGAAAACTCTTTCTATTTTAAAGCCCTGTTCTAACCTTGCAAGGCTGCTGCAAGTGCATCACCCCTTTTTAAGGTCAGTGGACTCCTGTGGAAGGGTCTGTGAGAAATCTCTTCATGTAAGTGATGAAGAACTTCCAGAAATTCAAGCTTCAAGTATCAAAGTCAAATATTTGTGTCACGAGTGTAAAACTTTCTAAAGAAATGAGGGCAGCTTTGAAAGTGGGCCAAAATTGTCCATGAACCAAAGATTGCTGTGTCAGAAGTCCAGATCTTCAGGTTTAGAAAATCCAGGCTAAATATCTTTTGCTTTTTAATTTTGATTACACTTAAAAAGAAAGTGAAACTCTGAATAAAGTGACTATTTAACGTAATTGGGATAATCCAATCAGTGAAAGACAGAATCACCTTGACAGCAGAACAGCACTATGGAATGCTTTGGACCTTTGAAAAGACAGGAAATATCACT
This sequence comes from Chiloscyllium plagiosum, assembly GCF_004010195.1. Lineage (NCBI taxonomy): Eukaryota > Metazoa > Chordata > Chondrichthyes > Orectolobiformes > Hemiscylliidae > Chiloscyllium > Chiloscyllium plagiosum. The sequence continues at coordinate 21,567,174 of NC_057737.1, read as the reverse complement.
GATGTTCTGTAATTGTCCAAATGATTACCAGTTCAAGTTTTGATGTCAAACAGATTTAGTTTCACCTCAGAGTGGTAATTAGGTTCCATTCTAATGCTCACAAACTGTGTAGGATTGTAATATTTTTGAATAATTAATACTTTTGATTTGATTAAGCAAATGAAGAAGTAAATTATATTTTGTTTGAATGTGGTTAGTTGTAAACATTTTTGATAAGGGAGAGAGCAGTTTGGCTTAGGTCATAAGTAACATCATTGGTTTATGGTTTAATGGAGAAAGTGAGGACTGCAGATGCTAGATATCAGAGTCGAAAAGTGTGGTGCTGGAAAAGTACAGCAGGTCAGGCAGTATCCAAGGAGCAAGAGAGTCGACATTGTGGGCATAGGCCCTTCAGCAGGAATGATGAAGGGCTTATACCCGAAACGTCGACTCTCCTGTTCCTCGGATGCTGCCTGACCTGCTGTGCTTTTCCAGTGCCACACCTTTCAATTTATGGTTTTATGGCTCATGCTGATGTAAACTTGGGCTAACACATGTAAGAACTGCTTTCAGGTTAAAGGCTTTGGCTCAAGGACATAGATATATATTAATATGGCTTAAAATATATAATAGGCCTATCTGTATATAAGTTAGGTTCTCTTGTCAACAGTTTGATCCTTTTAGATATATCAGTTTGGACAATTTAGAATGTTAATTTACATACTGCTTAGCATGTAACTATTTCATCAGATCCTTACCAAAGGAAAATGGAGGTAGTAAGCTGAGAGGAACAAGGTATCATAAAATAATCCTACAAATTCTTGGCATATCAAAGAATGAATGAAGAATAAGTAGGATATTACTAATATTTTACTGTTAAAGAAACCACTCAGGAGTTAGACAGACACTAGCCAAACCATGATTGACGACAAACTTTCACGCGTGGATAGGTCAATTAGAGCTCAGGATGTCTTGGAGCAGGTGCCCATAATAAAGTCTGGGTTTTAGTAGCTCGAAGAACAAGGAGGAAGACTGAAGAGTGAAGCAGAACTTCAACTGACAGGAACAAGAAACGTGTGCCCAGTCAATAAGTGCTGTGCTCTGGCATCCTGAAGCAGACAGTGAAAACCAACTGCTTTTATTAAGTATTATTTTCTTTTGTACTTGTTATGGTAAACTTAGTAAATTCTGTGAAACGTTTGAAAAGATTTTCGTACAGGAATGGGCATTGTAACTATTCAGAACTGGTAAACTTTAGATTGGCACTCTCTTACAGTCTCGAATTATAACTGACGGAGGTTTTCACTTAAAGTTGTTGTGTATCACAAAAGTATTATGAAATTTACCTCCTTCAATGAAGTAAACTTAGTATTCTTAATGAACATCTCAGAAAAGGCTTACCCAACTGTTCCTGTCCGGTCGTCCTGACAGGCACGTCTCACTCTGGGATTAAATGTGGCCTTGGTATGGAGAGCAGCTTCTTTTGTGAAACACTGGAAAAAAAATGGGTGTCAACTCACGTTGCAATAATATACTGAATTAAAATTTGAAGATAGATTTTAATTAAATTCAATGATAAGTATGTGCTGAACTGGTCTGACTAGAGGGAGCAACAGTTCAATGCCACTTTGCTAAAAAGGGAACACAAGCAAGGCAGTGGGATGGCTCAGTGGTTAGCACATTTTCACCATGTCTGCAAGGGTTAGCACCAGGGGATCCAGTTTCCTCCCACAGTCCAAAGATGTGCAGTTAATTGGATTAGCCACGCTGAATTTCGTACAGTGTCCAGGGATGTGCTGGCTAGGTGGATTAGCCCTGGGAAGTGCAGGGTTACAGACATAGGGTAGGGGAGTGAGCCTGGGTGGGATACTCTTCGGAGAGGTGGCCTACTTCCACACTGTAGGGATTCTACGATCAAGCAGTGGAGTTGCTGCTGTCAATCTCTGTCTAGTTTCCTGTGCCGGGCTGCATATGTCAATGGATCTTATGTGAGGACAGCAGAAGGTTGTGGTCATGATGGTTTATCCAGTTGAACAAACAGCTGGCAGCCCAATACACAAAATCCACAGTCTCCTGCACAGAAAGGTAGCATGGACATGCACTGAATGTTAATCTGCATTAGCCTCGTCAAGAAAGAAAGGGCAAAATTGGGAAACAGTTCAGAAGTTTCCTCGCTTTCCCATTTTGTAGTCAGACTTTTTGCTCCTGCTGACCATACCACTGAGTCACAAGGTTCTAATTTCAAGTCCCACTTCAGGTCTTGAGTGAAATAATAATGGTTGATACGTGACACCGCAGTGCAATACTGAGGGAGAACTGCACAGTTAGAGATGCGATATTAAACATCTGGCTGCTCGGGTAGAGAGTCTATGAAGCTATTTTGAAAGGAGAGCAGGTGGTTGAACTCCTTTGTCTTGGCTAATATTTGCCTCAATCGATATAACAAAAAAGTGATTATATGGTCATTGCTGCTTATGGGAGTTTGCTCTGTGCAAATTGGCTGCTACGGATCCTACATTGCAACAGTCAACATACTTCAAACACACCTCAGCAGCCATAATCTACTTTGAGTTGCCCAGTGTTCATGAAAAGTACAACATACAGTAAATGAGATAGCTCCTGAAACACTACTACAACTGGTACATTAGGTTAAAGTGCAGGCTACATCTTGTTAAGTGATTAGTTGCTTCTTTTACGAATTGTCCCGTCCAAGTGTGCACAAATGGTTCCAAGCCCCAAACTATAAGACTGACTGCTAAATTTGTTGATGGTTGAGGAAATGTAATTCTTTGCTGCATTGTGATCATACATAAATAAAGGTAAACATTGTGCTGGAAGTTTAAGTACAACACATTCAATTTATTACCCTACTCAGTATAATGTGCGAGTAGTGTCAATATGTCTTACTATGGTACCTTCACACAGTGCTGGCTCATTATGTATATTGTCTTGCCCCAAACATATTACAACTATGTGATTGCACACGTGTTGACTGCATGATTTCTTCACAAATTGTCAGCCCAATGATCTGTTTTCAGGCAGCACTCAGGTTAACAATAACATCTGTGAATCTCCGCCTCAAATGTTATGTCAATTTGATCAGGGCAGAAATTTTAAACCAACGTGGAGGTCATGTTGTGAGTGATAAGGATTGCTGAAGTGGTACTTTCTACTGCTCTTCAAGCTCAACAAAAATAAAGGAAGAACACATTGAAATGTTTTCTGAAGACAAAAATCCTCAAACATCCGCTTTTCACTGCAAAATACAGTGACCAACATTTTGAAGCTGATCTTTTGTTTTGGTCAGTGAGTGAGTACGGGTCAAACCATAACAAGACTAGATTAATATTAGCCTTGCAGTAGGTCTCTGGTTCTATATCCCTTAAGAACATAAGAAATAGGAGCAGGAGAAAGTCATTTGACCTTTGAAGTCTACTCCACATTCAATACAGTCATGGCCCAATCTCCTAATTTACTTCCATCTCTCCACATTATCCCTATATCCTCAAATAAAAACATAACCAACATGAGCAGGACTAGGCCATTCAGTCTTCTCCTTCAAAGCTGCCCCACACAATAGCAATTATGGATATCTCCTCAAATGAACAAAATCTTTGAAACCTCAAATTCACTCTTGCCTCCACATCATTCTTCACTGTGCTCTCATTTCCTGTATGTTATCACGTTCTGTCTTAGGTCCAATGCAGTGAAGTGATCTTCATATTTTGCCAGTTTAGACAGCACATATCTGCCCATTCCACTAAAAAATCTTGTGAAGTTGTTTTATAAGGATAACATGATTAAAACTTAAGTCAAATAAATTGCCATCTAAATTGTTACAGTCTGGCCATCTATATGTTCGGTTAACTGCAGCCCTGCATAGGGTGAGCTTGTATGAAGGGCTTAAGATTTGCTTGTACATAGGATCTCCGAGGGACATTCAGCCAGGGATAAGCTCCTGACATGAAATTATACTGCAGCTTTCTTTAAGTTCACTAACTTCTCTCTGGCCTGATTCCGTACGGCAAATACAACTGACTCTGCCTGAAATGATCTCCCATGACGAGTGAGGACAGTGTCCTTGGCCCATTAAAGGAATCTTTTACCTCACTGCTTAAAATGGTAACCTCTGTGGTTTTGGTGTAAAATCAAATGTTTTTTTTTCTGAAAACCTCTATTTTTCATGGTGTTACCTCTCACGGGAGAAGTACTCTGGAAATCAAGCCCTGTTATTCTGGGAGTCATCACAAAAGTTAAAGATTTCATCAAAATAGACAAAAATTACCTGTCTTTTTAGACCCAGGCTAACAGAAAGCATGGACCAAGAATGACTACATATTAGAAATAAACTGATTCTAGCTACAGGTAGACACTATTACGTATTGATATATTGCTCTGTTAGCTAAAACTCTAATCCTTTATAAAACTCCCTCTACACACATGCACACACACATACAGAGAGAGGCAGAAAAATATACATCAGCATTATGGGTGAAGGGAGATACTGGGAAGGCGGTTCAATGGTCTATGTCCACACATTGAACTGATTTTTTTTTGCTTGCCAGAGCTTGGTATTCTTCAATGTCTTATCTCCAGACACTGTTCGCTTTCTTGCAGAAGGCACAGAGTGGTTGGTTCACAAATTGCAAAGTCTCTTAGCTATTTCATAAGCACAAAAGAACCAGGAGCAGGAGTAGACCATCTGGCCCTTTAAGCCTGCCCTGCCATCAATAAGATCATGGCTGATCTTTTTGTGGCCCCAACTCCACTTACTCACTCTCTTGATTAAAAAGGACTAGCATACAGTAACTGGTGAGGGAAAATAAACTGGCTTTAGGCATTTTTTTACTACTGATGGAGAAAGACACCATAGAGTCAAAGAGTCATACAGCACAGAAGTAGACCCTTCAGTCCATGCAGACCATAATCCCAAATTAAACTAGTCCCACCTGCTTGTGCTTGGCCCAAATCCCTCCAAACACTTCTTATTTATGTATTTATCTGAATGTAATAATTGCACCCACATCCACCACTTCCTCTGGAAGTTCTTTCCACACACGAACCACTCTGCAAAAAAAAAATATCCATCATGTCTTTTTTAAATCTTTCTCCTCTCACCTTGGGATTGTACCCCCTCATCTTGAATTCCCCCACTCTGGGAAAAGACACCTGCCATTCACCTTATCTATACCCCTCATGATTTTATAAAACTCTATAAAGGTCACTTCAACCTCTTACGCTCCAGTGAAAAAAAACCCAGCCTATCTATCCTCTCCATATAACTCAAACCCTCCAATCCCAACAACATCCTGGCAAATCTCTCCTGAACCCTCTCCAGCTTAATAATATCCTTCCTATAACAGGGAGACCAGAATTGGACACAGTACTTCAGAAGAGGTTTAAAAGAATCTGCCCATGTCCTTCATATGCCGGCTTATCAGCTACTTTGGAGCCAATCTGATAGTAGATAGATGGTCGTTGTCATCAACAGTTGGTCACAACTTCCCAAACCAATTAGCTACTTGTTGCCAGCAGAATCTCACTTTGTACATACCCCCTGGTGCCAACTCATCGGCAATCAGCTTCTTCCAATGGCTGAGCAAAACAGCAGTGTAAACCCCATTTAACATGAGTTTTGGTCAATTATAGAGTCGTAGAGATGTACAGCACAGTAACAGACCCTTCAGTCCAACTTGTCCATGCCGACCAGATATCACAACCAAATGTAGTCTGACTTGCCAGCACCTAGCCTATATCTCTCCAACCCCTCCCTATTCATATACCCATCCAAATGCCTTTTAAATGTTGCAATTGTACCAGCCTCCGCCACTTCCTCTGGCAGCTCATTCCATACACATGTGTGTTTTCTGTGTGAAAAAGTTGCTCATTAGTTCTCTTTTATATCTTTCCCCTCTCACTCTAAACCTATGCCCTCTAGTTCTGGACTCCCCCACCCCATGGAAAAGTCTTTGCCTATTTGTCCTATCCATGCCCCTCATGAACTTCTATAAGGTCACCCCTCAGCCTCCAACACTCCAGGGAAAACAGCCCCAGCATATTCAACCTTTCCCTGTAGCTCAAATTCTCCAACCCGAGCAACATCCTTGTAAATCTTTTCTGAACGCTTTCAAGTTTCACAACTTCCTTCCAACAGGAAGGACACCAGAATTGCACGCAATATTCCAAAAGTGGCCTCGCCGATGTCCTGTACTGCCGCAACAAGACCTCAACCCCTATACTCTATACTCTGACCAATAAAAGAAAGCATACCAAACGCCTTCTTCACTATCCTAGTAGTTTTTTTTAAAATGCCGAAGTCTCTTCCACAATCTTTGAGTTTTGAAATAGTCCCTCTTCCATTTCAGTCCAGAATCAAAAATACAGAAAAACAAAATGATAAAAACTTTACAATAACTTTATCAAGAATAACTACTGGGTTCCACTCTCCTGAGAAACTGCCACAGGTTAAATATATTGTTTTAATTCATTTGAATGCTGCTCAGCAATCCAGTGCTCTATCAATCAGCCAGCTGGGTAGGTGGGGAATTGTACAATCTTTGACATGCAATTCAATATTATTTAAGGTGGGCATGATTTCTCCCAAAAAACTTCAGTAGTTTGTGTTAAACTCTGAACAGGACACCAACATGGCGTTTTAGACTGATATATTCATATTGTATTATGTGTGCGTTAGTTGAATACTTAAACATTCAGACTTTGCTGATTCTGGCCTGCAGACTTTAGGAAATGAATAAGCAAGACCACACAGTAAGAAATAATCTTGGCTGTAACTTGACAATTAAAGTTTTGCCTGCAAATAGAGTGAAAGTAGTAAGTGAGAAAAACATTCTTGTTGAAAGACAAGTCTAGGCTGGGACCAAAGGAGCAGTAAAGGGTTTTTTGATGTTTCAAATCTTTTTGAAGAATAAGAGCTTCGGGTAATTTTTGAAGAGCAATTTCCTAAAACTAAGACTGATGTAAATAATGTTGGAGATCATTTCCAACCAATACATGCACAAACATGTAGGGCCCCAATTTAGGTGGAATAAATATTGTATCACTCATAGTACTGAGACGTGCAGCATTTTATGTTTTTTGTTTGTATTTCACATTGCTATTTGTCTGTGTGAATAAGAAGGAACTTGAAATTAAAGTGAGGGACCTCAATTGTAAGAATGCTTGGCAAAATTCCTGAGGTAGAGGAGCAAACAATTATTTTAAACCACAGGAAAGGGAAATACAGACAAATGCATTGTCTTATTGACAGCATAATTTCAAGACTATCACATAAACCTCATGATTGTAAAATCATACCTGTAACAACTTAAAATTACACTAGTAGAGACACATAATGAAGCTCAGCAAACACAAACTGTATGTACTTAGTCATAGCTTGACCTGGTACATGCAGGTCTACTGCCTTTATTTATTTTTCAATTTCTCTTCTATTTCCTCCCTTCCTTACCTGAAAGTACAGCCTCATGCTAGACCAGTTTTACAACTCACCAGTCCCTCAGCTAGATACTTACATCAGCGTGGATAGCAAATATCGCTGCAAGCAATCACCCAAAGGAATCATCAAAGCCAGGATCAATCATGTCCTTACATTCAGCACATATTCACTTTGTAGCACTGTGTTTCAAGTATACTTCATTATGTTTCCTCCAGATGGTGAAGATGAGAAGATGGTGATTATTATAATGTGATCAAAATAAGGGCCAAAATTTTCTATCATGACCATTTTTATTTGTAATGGATTCCTTTGGTGTTATGATCAGAAAATCATGACCAGGGTATTTTGAATTAGTTTGCTTTGTTAAAAAAGTTATAAAGGCTGCTTTAACTGTACAATAGGGGGATTTATTTCAAATATTGAGAGCCAATTGCTTTGCTATTGTCGAATACCCTGTGTTTTTCTTCTCTGGAATAACATGTATAATTCAGATATTTCAGTCAAACCTGTATCAATATTATGTTTAGTGATTGTTTGCTGCATTTAATTAATTTAAACAGGAAGCCACTTTGGTTTCCCCAGGAAAGCCATTTACAGATGTGCCAACGAGTTCCCTATAAATGTATAAAGCAAATTATCTGAAACAACAAACAAAAACAAAGCATTATTCTGAATGCTGGGATTTGGATAAGCAGAGAATTCTGCAATGTGTGTCTTACTTACAGGAATTCCATTATTATATGGTGCACTCGCAGCTGCAAGATGATCAAATCTACTTAATTCTTGCAAAAAGTATCTTTTTACAATCCACAAGCACTAATGATTTGCTAATGATTGGAAATTCTTAGAGCGATACTGCGGCACGTACCACGACCCTGAAGCCCCATTTCATATAGAAAAAAAAAGTCTGTAAACCATATCACCATTGGGCATATTGAAATATTAAACATTTTGCTAAATGTTATTAAATCAGGTGCTGAGTTTGTGTACAAATTATTGTTAAGCCCTATGGTTGACGATATGAGCAAAATTCAGCTTTTTAAAAAAAAATGCATTCATGGGATGTGGGTGTTGCCTAATCCTAATTACCCAGAGGTCAGTTAAAAATCAATTACATTGTTGTATATCTGGAGACACATGGAGGCCGGATCAAGTAATGATAGCAGATTTCATTCCTGAAATAACTGCACAGAGGCCAGTATCCTGTCACCAAATCACTCTTTATTAACATGTGCACCATACATGGGCTCTGACTAGCCAGCTCAAAGCCAGTCCCTGGACTGAGGAGACCTTCTGAATAACTATATCTGTCAGCCATTGCTCCAGGTTAACAACCCCAATCAAGGATCTCAGTCAATGAGATCTACCTGGCCCTGGTTCCAATTATTACACTTCCCCAAAGGGCTTCACGACATCGAATGAGTTTTTAAACAATCGATGGTGATATTTTCGTGGAAACCATTAGGCTAGTTTTTTATTTCAGATTTGATTGAATTAAAATTTCTGCTGTAGTCGGATTTGAACAGATCTTTCGACTATGGCTCCAGAAGACTAACCCACTAACTTTACCACTATACTATCATCTCCTTCAATATAGCTACTGCGGCATCATCACTCACAGATAGTCCAAGACTTATGATTTCCAGTCTTTGCTGTCAAACCTCAGATAACTATCAGCACTATTACAATGTTATTTTACATCATTAAGCTCTCACCTTCACTGCTTGAACTGGGAGACTGACAAACAACATCCGCTAATGCTGTATGAATCTGACACATGCTGTCATATAAAAACTTACGTTTCAGCAGTCTGTTTCATTTTACAATTGGATTATTTGAAAACTGGCTATGATCCTTATATTATCAATTTCTATATTCCTGCATGTTTACCAAGGTGAGATTTTATACTGAAATTTGTGTTATATTGTGTTCTGTTATATACAGTTTTATGCCGTGCTAGAACCACGTAAGTGATGGTTCAAACAAGAACGAGAAGTCTACTTTACCGAAGGGAGATCCGGTATGATTCGATCTCTTCTGACAGGTGGTAATACACTCATGTTTGGCTACTGCCCTGTACAGAGGAAATACAATAGAAAAAAATGTTATCAAAACAAGCTCATGAGCAACACTGATTTATATAATATACCTTCTGCTAAAGTGTTTGTTGTTTGGTCAATATCCAAAACTAATCTTCTTTCATATAGATAAGTTACATTGACAAAATGGAGGAGATTAACATAATAAAACAAAGAACTGCAAATGCTGGAGATCTGAAACAAAACAGAAACTGCGAAACTCAGTAGGTCATTGTCCGTTCACTCTGGTCACAGTGCATGAGATTATTGTAAAGAAGTGAAACATCAATGATGAGGATGCAGTTGTGAGTTGGAATTCTCCCTTGAAAAGTTACAATTTGATAAGACAGCTTTTATCTAAACACCATGGCAGAACAGAGGGGAACAATTTAATTTAAGTGTTGGATGGGAGCGGTAAGGTCAGGGAAATATTTCAACAGGACAGTCCTGGGTTGTAATACATTAAGTTATGAGGAGGGATTGCATAAACTGGGGTTGTACTCCTATTATAAAACAAGAAATGCAGAACATTGAAAATCTGAAACACGAACAGAAATTACTCAAGAAATTCAACAGGTCTGGCAGAATCCGTAGAGAGAGAAATCGGTGGCAGAATTCAATTCACAACTGTATACTCACCCATAGAGTACTTACCAACTGTGAAATGCAGCTATTCAGTCACATTATTGACACTTTATCTCCACAGGTGCCAGAATTGCTGAGTTTCTCCAGCAATTGCTATTTTTGGCTATATTTCCATATTTGGAAAGTTACAGTTGAACTATTAGAGGCATTTAATGGGATTTACTATGATACATACAGAGACTTGAGTATATTTAAGACGGAGATAGATAGGTTCTTGAGTATCAAGAGAGTCAAGGGTTACGGAGAGAAAGCAGGAGAATGGGGTTGAGAAACTTATCAGCCATGATTGAATGGCAGAGCAGACCTGATGGGCTGAATGGCCTGATTTCTGCTTCTATGCCTTAGAGTCTAATAGAACCTATTTCATCCGATAACAGATTCCCAACAGAAGAGCATAAGATTAAAATTATAACCTGACAATTTAGGACAAAAAAAATCAGGAGGCATTTATTCACACAGTGATGGAAATCTGGAACTTGTTTCCCCAAAAGACTGAATTCCAGATCATTTGGAGATTGAGGCTGAAGTTGCCAGAGTTTTCTTGGAGAGATCATGGAGCACAGAAACGTATCCAGAATAATGGTACAGACCAGCCATGATCTATTTGAATAGACTGGAAGTCTGAATGGCTTTCACCTGATCCCATGTCTGTTTGATAGTGTGACCAATTTCCATCTCAATGCTTGGATCATACATTGGTTAGGCACATCACTGCACCTTATGAGACAGCATCTCATTTAAATGAAAATCATGCGCATTCAATAAAGAGCAGCCATTAGCCCCATCAGTGCAATGAAGGTGAAAATCAACCATAGTTATGTGCAAATTCAGAAACCACTTCATTTAGTTTTTATTTATTTCCAGAACAGAGAGATTTTAGGAATAGAAAAATAATCAGCAACCTGTTAAATGTTGATGGATCAGCACTCTATCGACCTGCTAATTCCAAGGTGGCGGCGAACAGGACTCTCCAGCCAGAGCTCATCTGCTCCATTCATTCCATTTTACTTTCCTTCCTCGCTATTGTGTTTTTTACTTCTCAATTGTCATGGCAGGGATGGTGGCCAGCAGTCTGGAGTGAGGACAGCAGCCCGGAGCGGAGTGGGGACAGTGGCCTGTGACCTGGAGCGGAGTGGGGACAGCGGCCCGGAGCGGAGTGGAGACAGCGGCCTGTGGCCTGGAGCAGAGTGGGGACAGAGGGCCGGAGCAGAGTGGGGACAGTGGCCTGTGGCCTGGAGTGGAGTGGGGACAGCGGCCCGGAGCGGAGTGGAGACAACGGCCTGTGGCCTGGAGCGGAGTGGGGACAGCGGCCCGGAGTGGAATGGGGACAGCACCTCAGAGCGGAGTGGGGACAGCAGCCTGTGGCCAGGAGTGGGGACAGCAGCCCAGAGCGGAGTGGGGACAGCGGCATGTAGCCCAGAGCGGAGTGGGGACAACTGCCCGGAGCGGAGGGGGTCAGTGGCCTGTGGCCTGACACAGAGTGGGGACAGCGGCCAGCAGCTGGAGCGGAGTGGGGACAGAGGCCCGGAGCGGAGTGGGGACAGTCACCCGCGGCCCGGAGCGGAGTGGGGACAGCGGCGTGCGGCCGGAGCGGAGTGGGGACAGCGGCCGGAGCGGACTGGGGACAGCGGCCCGGAGCGGAATGGGGACAGCGGCCTGTGGCCAGGAGTGGGGACAGCGGCCCAGAGCGGAGTGGGGACAGCGGCCCAGAGCGGAGTGGGGACAGCGGCCTAGAGCGGAGTGGGGACAGTGGCCTGTGGCCTGGCACGGAGTGGGGACAGTGGCCAGCAGCTGGAGCAGAGTGGGGACAGAGGCCCGGAGCGGAGTGGGGACAGTGGCCCGCGGCCCGCGGCCCGGAGCGGAGTGGGGACAGCAGCCCGGAGCAGAGTGGGGACAGTGGCCTGTGGCCTGGAGCGGAGTGGGGACAGCAGCCTGCAGCCAGAGCGAAGTGGGGACAGCGGCCTGCGGCCTGGAGCGGAGTGGGGACAGCGGCCTGTGGCCCGGAGCGGAGTGGGGACAGCGGCCCGGAGCAGAGTGGGGACAACGGCGTGTGGCCCGGAGCGGAGTGGGGACAGCGGCCCGGAGCGGAGTGAGGACAACGGCCCGCGGCCTAGAGTGGGGACAGCGGCCTGGTGCGGAGTGGGGACACTGGGCTGTGGCCCGGAGTGGAGTCGGGACAGCGGCCCGCGGCCCGGAGCGGAGTGGGGACAGCGGCCCGCGGCCCGGAGCGGAGTGGGGACAGCGGCCCGCGGCCCGGAGCGGAGTGGGGACAGCGGCTCGGAGCGGAGTGGGGACAGCGGCCTGTGGCCCGGAGCGGAGTGGGGACAGCGGCCCGCGGCCCGGAGCGGAGCGGGGACAGCGGCCCGCGGCCCGGAGCGGAGCGGGGACAAAGGCCTGCGGCCTAGAGTGGGGACAGCGGCCTGGAGCGGAGTGGGGACACTGGGCTGTGGCCTGGAGCGGAGTGGGGACAGTGGCCCGCGGCCCGGAGCGGAGTGGGGACAGCGGCCCGGAGCAGAGTGGGGACAGCGGCCTGTGGCCCGGAGCGGAGTGGGGACAGCAGCCTGCGGCCTGGAGCGGAGTGGGGACAGCAGCCTGCGGCCCGGAGCGGAGTGGGGACAGCGGCCCGGAGTGGGGACAGTGGCCTGTGGCCCGGAGTGGAGTGGGGACAGCGGCCCGGAGCAGAGTGGGGACAACGGCGTGTGGCCCGGAGCGGAGCGGGGACAGCGGCCCGTGGCCCGGAGCGGAGCGGGGACAGCGGCCCGCGGCCGAGAGGGGGGACAGGGGCCTGGAGCGGAGCG
>NC_057737.1:21542408-21554011 GCF_004010195.1 Chiloscyllium plagiosum | reverse complement strand
GAGCGGAGTGGGGACAGCGGCCCGGAGCAGAGCGGGGACAGCGGCCCGTGGCCCGGAGCGGAGCGGGGACAGCGGCCCGCGGCCCGGAGCGGAGCGGGGACAGCGGCCCGCGGCCCGGAGCGGAGCGGGGACAGAGGCCTGCGGCCTAGAGTGGGGACAGCGGCCTGGAGCGGAGTGGGGACACTGGGCTGTGGCCTGGAGTGGAGTCGGGACAGCGGCCTGTGGCCCGGAGCGGAGTGGGGACAGCGGCCCGTGGCCCGGAGCGGAGTGGGGACAGCGGCCCGCGGCCTAGAGCGGAGTGGGGACAGCGGCCTGCAGCCGGAGCAGAGTGGGGACAGCGAATCGCAGCCCGGAGCAGAGTGGGGACAGCGGCCCGTGGCTGGAGCAGAGTGGGGACAGCAGCCCGTGGCCTGGAGCGGAGTGGGGACAGCGGCCTGTGGCTGGAGCAGAGTGGGGACAGTGGCCTGCAGCCGGAGCAGAGTGGGGACAGCGGATCGCGGCCCGGAGTGGAGTAGGGACAGCGGATCGCGGCCCGGAGCGGATCGGGGACAGCGGATCGCGGCCCGGAGCGGAGTGGGGACAGCGGCCCGGAGCGGAGTGGGGACAGCGGCCCGCGGCCCGGAGCAGAGTGGGGACAGCAGCCTGCAGCCGGAGCAGAGTGGGGACAGCGGATCACGGCCCGGAGCGGAGTAGGGACAGCGGATCGCGGCCCAGAGCGGAGTAGGGACAGCGGATCGCGGCTCGGAGCGGAGTAGGGACAGCGGATCGCGGCCCGGAGTGGGGATAGCAGCCTGCAGCCGGAGCAGAGTGGGGACAGCGGCCTGCGGCCGGAGCAGAGCTGGGACAGAGGCCCGGAGTGGAGTGGGGTCAGCGACCTGTAGCTCGGAGTAGGGATGGTGACTCGGAGGGGAGCGGCGACGGTGATCTGAGGCTTGTAGCAGAGCAGGGACAGTGGCTTGAGGCCCAGAGCAGAGTGGGGACAGAGGCCAGTAGGCCCAGAATGAAGATGACTACTGCTGGAGCCCAGTCAGACCACATGGAAGCCATTATAGAAGCATTAATGTCCTTTGTTTTAGATTTCTTATTTTCCTAACTTATACTATGCATATCTATAATGTAGTGTAATCTTTTTTCTTAATTTTCTCTGTTTTTTGTACCTAGATACTTTGTACCTAAGATGGAGCTGTGTGTTGGGACATTGTACAGTTTTCACCGTACTCCTGTTCTTTTGTAACTTGTGTACACATGACATTAAACCTAATTCTAATTTTATTTCACAATATCGCTTATTAGCTTTTCTCTTCAGGTGCACTTTGCAATCTCAAGTAAACTAAATAACCCTCAAAGACCAAAGGCAATATCTTTAAAACTCTGCACCAAGTTTTGGCTCCCTCCCTTTCAGATGATCCAGTCTGCTCATAAGCATGGAATCCTGTCCAACCCACAAGCTGTGTTTCTGACCTCACATCCTCTCCATCAGTTCAAACTCTGTTTCCACTTCCCAGCTTTACCCCTGCTCTATTCCATTTCAGAAATATTTTCTCTCACAGGATCACAAGCCAATGGAATTTTCTTCCCCAGACAGTATTGGAGGCAGGGTCATTTAATATTTTTAAAGACAGAGATTTATAGGCTATCAAAGGGAGTTAAAGATTATTGGGGCTCAGGTTATCAGCCATTATTTTGTACAATTAAGAAGCAGGTTTAAGAAGCCAAATGGTATACTTTTGTTCCTAATTCTTACATTCTTAGTCAATGTACTCTCAAATGTTTATTCACTCCCCTGTCACCTTTGATCTCAATTGATTTTCACTTTATGAGATTATATGTATAGAGTGTTAATGAATCGGCAATTCATGTTCTTTGAATTTTATTTCATTAAAGTCACTGGTGTATGCTATAGTCTGATGTCCATATATCAACATGATTTTTGGTGAATGAAAAAACACTGGAACCAGCTCAGTACTTTTTGTCATATTGATTGAGGGATAGATATTGTCCAGGACCCCAGGGAGAACTCCCCATCTCTTTTTTGAAATAGTGCTCATACTGTTCTATATAGAGCCTTGACAGTCACAAATTAATATTGAATTAATATTCCATTAATTTCCTTACATCTTAAATAGCTGATACTAACATGTTCTGTGTTACCATTTACCCATTAATTAGGCAAATGGGCTGAGCACAGGTTTTGGCATTAGGATCAATTTAATGATTAACCACCTCAGGGGGTGGGGGGAATAGAAAATGAGCTTTTTGAAGAGAAATGGATCTTAGATGATGTAGTCCTGAAAGTTCGGACATAAATCACTCCTCCATGAAAACATAACAACTTAACATTTGATTCATCAGATCCACAGTATATGTGGTTGGGTGGGTGGATGGGTAGGTAGGGGTCAGGGGAAGGCAACATTGGGAACTTGACCAACCAGTCTGGTTCACAAGGAGTTCTGAAAAGGCATTCACCTTACTGTTAGCTGGCTCTCTTCCCAGATCCAGATGTACTGCACTATTCCCAAAAAGAGTTGAGGAATTCTCCCTGGTGTCCTGCATAATATCCATCCCTCAACCAACACTGCAATGACATTTGAGCTGGTCCCATTGCCTTTTCATCCACTAAGACTTTTTGGTGGAATATGGATGGCACACTACGAAGGCACTGCGACCAAAATAGAAACAGAAAATAATCCTGTGATCCTATGCCTGATCTAATGGACTGCCCTATCAAAAGAATTAGCAAGAAGTGTGCCAGTGCTTTGTTTTGGCACTAGGGGTCCCCCAAAACTTGGCACCATCAACTGCTCCCTGGATTTAGGTTAGTGGTAGAGGATCCGATATCTGTATCAAGAAAACAAATATTCCACAGGGATTCAGAGACTTAAATTCTCCATGTGCCATTCCTCACCCACCAGAATAAAAATCTGTATGTAGGCCAGACATTATTTTTTAAAATAAGACAAACTGCAAAGAAGAAATAACAGTACAGTCAGACTAAATTGTTGGATCTTTGATCATCAAACTGCTCGGACTTGTGAGGTGTGGGTGGTGTACAGTTTGCATTGCCAACAACCCACCTCCCATTCCTGGTTTGCAGAACCACCCCAAACCGCTAGTAGGAGACTGCAAATCAACACAGATGCCCAACACTGTGCATTAAGAACAAGCTGCAGCTAGACTATAAGCAGTTTATCCACAAGTTTTCATTAGATTCTGGGAGACTGGTGCCCCTCTGCTATTCCAAATCCTTTATTCTGGTGGGGGAAAAAATGCAGTGAAACGGCCAGAAATTAAGGGACAGGAGCTTCTATCAAAAAGAGGGGGAGGTTTTCTTTGAGGTTTATAAAGTTTTGCATATTATTCCCCCCTTGCATTTCCTCGCCGTTTCCCCTCAAAAATAAAGATTTTCCTCGCCTCCTTTGTTTTGTTCTCCCAAACATTGTCAGTCAAACATTTCCAGATTTCTGGCCGGGATCCCTAACTCACATTATCGTTCCCCCCCCCCCCCCCAATTCCGGAAACAATAGAACATGACTTCCTCAAGATTGGAAGGGAGCCAAAGCAAATATTACAATGGACGATTATTCCAAATTTGTATTAGCTCGGCTGAGTTAGTAAACTGCATCCAGGGGAAACAAATGGTCACAGTTTACGACAACCCCGTTTCCTATTATCATCGGTTTGTCACAAAGTATCAATGTTTCAGGCCAGTTATAGTAACTCTGGGTGCTGTCTGATTATGTTTCAACTTCGCGTCAGTCTGTAAACTCGATACAATTAAAGCGTTGTGTTAACTCCCGCTACAAAGCGGTGGCTGTAAACACTACATGAATAAATACAAACTATACCCGAAAGGTTAGTTTCTTAAGACAATCAGACAATCGACAAGATCTTACCGTCCTCAGTTCGAAAGGATGTTAGTGAAGGAGGTGGGAACTAATCCTGGAATAATTTCACTCTCTGCATGCCACAGACCAAACCGCGCACACACGCACACAATGTGGACGAAAGTTTTCTCCCACATTTCTCTCACCTTATTAATGCCGATGCCTCAGGGGTTTTTTTTGGTTTCCTTGGAGATGTTAATTACAATCTCGAGAAGTCGCTCTCTCGCCGAGAATCAACGTGGCCAGATTTTTTTTCTCTCCTGAAAAGAAAGAGGGATGGCTCACTCACTGACTGACTTGCCCCAAAATTCCCGAGTGCCCGCAAGGCGCCCTGCTAGAGTCGCCAGCTGTTTTCCATTGCCGCTTCCAGAACTCCCTGCTGCTGCTGTTCCTCACAGGAATCACAACCAGGACTGAGTGTTTCAGCCCAGGAGAGAGAGGGAGACAAATCCCAGCCTTCTGCACAGCTGCTGGAAGAACTGTAGCAAACCTTAAAGGAAACTGAATATGCAGCAATAGCTCAAGATTACAAGCATTGCTTATTTCCTATGCTATTCGGCATCGACAACCTCACCTTGCGTTTATATAGCGCCTTCAGTTGAGAAAAAGCCTCAAGACGCCCCCTGGGAGCATGATCAAACCAAACCCGATTTGCTATTGAAATGATGTTAGGATAGGTGAACAAAAAAAAAAGGCCAGGCTTTTTTTTATATCACCGTTTCCCATAGAAAGTGCACCAATTGTTTTTGATTAGAGTGTGTGCAATCGGTTGTCATTCCCATTTGCCGTGTCCACCGAACTTTTGTCGCAAACAAACGATTCAATGTCACAAGTGACAGGTGTTGAGCTTTGCAGTCTGAGCGGTTTGCAAAAATTGCTAATAATGTCTGGCTTTCGGGAAAGGAAGAAATCACTGTAGTATTAAAAAGGAGGGCGCTGGAGAACCGGTACTGAACTGTCGGTTTTAAAAAAAAGCTTGTGAATTTTCTGAAATAAGAATACTGCGAGCTGCATTTTAGTTTTTGGGTCTTATTTCTGGGGTGTGCAGGGGCAGCTCTGCACAGAAAGTCACTGGGACTTAAATATGTAGGGGCGCTTACTGACAATGTGAAAAATGTGTTTTGTGTAATGCTTTTATTTTGAAGGAAATACAGTAGGAAAGTTTCTGCAAACCTATCATACAGAGGATGGATAACCAGAATATAATAGGAACCTATTCGTGAATGAATATTTAAGGGTGGGGTTTGGAGGCTTTATATCCAGACTAATGAATACCTGGGAGCATGTTACAGACTGGAATCACAAGAAAATTAGGGATTTTTTTTATGTACAGAACAACTGATATCTCCAAAAGGGCTACATGCTGGAATCTAATGGAGAAGGTAGTGGAGTTGAAGTAAATAGGTATATTTAAAGGAAAACTAGCAACGTATATACAGTCATATAGTCATAGAGATGTACAGCATGGAAACAGACACTTTGGTCCAACTCGTCCATGCCAACCAGATATCCCAACCCAATCTAGTCCCACCCGCCAGCATACAGCCCATATCCCTCCAAACCCTTCCTATTTAGATACCCATCCAGATGTCCTTTTAAATGTTGCAATTGTACTCGCCTCCACCACTTCCTCAGGCAGCCCATTCCACATACGTACCACCCTCTGCGTGAAAAGCTTGCACCTTAGGTCTCTTTTATATTTTATTCCCTTCTCACTCTAAACCTCTGTCCTCTAGTTCTGGACTCCCCAACCCCAGGGAAAAAGACCTTGTCTATTTACATATCCAGCTACTCATGATTTATAAACCTCTGTAAGGTCACCCTCAGCCTCCGATGCTCCAGGGAAAACAGCCCTAGCCTATTCAAACTTCTCCCTATCGCTCAAATCCTCCAACACTGGCAACATCCTTGTAAATCTTTCCTGAACTCTTTCAAGTTTCACAACATCCTTCCGATTGGAAGGAGACCAGAATTGCATGCAATATTCCAAAAGTGGCCTAACCAATGTTCTGTACAGCCACAACATGACCTCCCAACTTCTAAACTCGATACACTGACCAATAAAGGAAAGCATACCAACTGCCTTCTTCACTATTCATCTTGGCCCATCTGATCAAGATTCCGTTGTAATCTGAGGTAACCTTCATAGCTGTCCACTACACCTCCAATTTTGGTGTCATCTGCACACTTCTATAACCATCCCTCCTATGCTCACATCCAAATTATTTATATAAATGACAAAAAGTAGAGGACCCAGAACTGATCCCTGTGGCACTCCACTGGTCACAGGCCCCCAGTCTGAAAAACAACCCTCCACCACTACCCTCTGTCTTCTACCTTTGAGCCAGTTCTGTATCCAAATGGCTAGTTCTCCGTGTATTCCGTGAAATCTAACCTTGCTAATCAGTCTCCCATGGGGAACCTTGTCGAACGGCTTGCTGAAGTCCATATAGATATGTCTGCTGCTCTTCCATCATCAATCCTCTTTGTTACTTCTTCAAAAAACTCAATTAAGTTTGAGAGACATGATTTCCCACGCACAAAGCCATGCTGACTATCCCTAATCAGTTCTTGCCTTTCCAAATACGTGTGAATCTTGTCCCTCAGGATTCTTTCCAACAACTGGCCACCCCCAACATCAGGCTCACTGGTCTATAATTGCCTGGCTTTTCTTTACTACCTTTCTTAAATAGTGGCAACATGTTAACCAATCTCCAGTCTTCCGGCAGCTCACCTGTGACTATCGATGATACAAATATCTGAGCAAGTGACCCAGAAATCACTTCTCTAGCTTCCCACAGAGTTCTAGGTCACACCTGATCAGGTCCTAGGGATTTATCCACTTTTAAGCGTTTCAAGACTTCTTCCTCTGGAATATGGACATTTTACAAGATGTCACCATCTATTTCCCTACATTCTATATCTTCCATGTCATTTTCCACAGTAAATACTGATGTAAAATACTCGTTTAGTATCTCCCCCATCTGCTGTGGCTCCACACAAAGGCTGTCTTGCTGATCTTTGAGGGGCCCTATTCTCTCCCTAGTTACCCTTTTGTCCTTAATGTATTTGTAAGAAACATTTGGATTCTCAACTCTATTTGCCAAATCTATCTCTTGTCCCCTTATGATTTCCCTCTTAACTATACTCCTAGTACCTTTAAACTCTTCTAAGGATTCACTTGATCTATCCTATCTATACCTGACATATGCTCTCTTTTTTTTTAACCAAAACCTCAATTTCTTTAGTCATCCAGCATTTCCTACACCTACCAGCCTTTCCTTTCAGCCTAACAGTAATATACTGTTTCTGCACTCTTGTTATCTCATTTCTGAAGGCTTCCCATTTTCCAGCTGTCCTTTTACCTGTGAACATCTTCCCCCAATCAGGTTTTGAAAGTTCTTGTCTGATACCGTCAAAATTGGCCTTTCTCCAATTTAGAACTTCAACTTTTAGATCTGGTCTGTCTTTTTCCATTACTATTTTAAAACTAACAGCATTATGGTCACTGGCCCCAAAGAGCTCCTCCATTGACAACTCAGTCACCTGCCCTGCCTTATTTCCAAGAGTAGATCAAGTTTTGCACCTTTCCTAGTAGGTACATCCACATACTGAATCACAAACTTTTCTTGTACACATTTAACAAATTCCTCTCCATCTAAACCCTTAACACTATGGCAGACCCAGTTTACGTTTGGAAAGTTAAAATCCCCTACCATAGCTATTCTATTATTCTTACAGTTAACTGAGATCGCCTTACAAATTTGTTTCTCAATTTCCCTCAAACTATTAGGGAGTGTATAATACAATCCCAAGAAGGTGATCATCCCTTTCTTACTTCTCAGTTCTACCCAAATAACTTCCCTGGATGTATTTCCGGGAATATCCGCCCCTCAATATAGTTGTAATGCTATCCTTTACCAAAAACGCCAATCTCCCTCCTCCCTTGCCTCCTTTTCTGTCCTTCCTGTAACATTTGTGTCCTGAAACATTAAGCTGCCAATCCTGTCCATCCCTTAGCCATGATTCTGAAATTACTATGATTTTCCAGTCCCATGTTCCTAACCATGCCCTGAGTTCATCTGCCTTCCCTATTAAGCTCTTTACATTGAAATAAATGCAGTTTAATTTATCAGTTTGACCTTGTTCTCTGCTTTGTCCCTGCCTGCCCTGACTGTTTAACTCGCCTCTTTTCTCAACTGTACCAGTTGATCTCTTTCCTCACTATCTACCTGAGCCCCACCACCTTACCAGTTTAAATTCTCCCGAGCAGCTCTAGCAAATCCCCCTACCAGTATATTAGTCCCCTTCCAATTCAGGTGCAATCCGTCTTTCTTGTACAGGTCACTTCTACTCCAGAAGAGATTCCAAAGATCCAAAAACATGAATCCTTCTCCCATACACCAGCTCCTCAGCCATGCCTTCATCTTCTCTATCCTCCTATTCCTACCTTCACTACCTCGTAGCACCGGGAGTAATCCAGATCGTACTACTCTCGAGGACCTCCTTTTTAAATTCCTGCCTAACCCTCTATATTCTCTCTTCAGAATCTCAACCTTTTCCCTTCCTATGTCATTAGTTCTAATGTGTACAATGACCTCCTGCTGGCCCCTCTCATACCTTGAGAACATTCAGCACCCTCTCCGAGACATGCTTGATCCTGGTGCCAGGGAGGCAACACACCATTCTGATTTCTCACTGCTGGCCACAGAAACATGTGTCTGTGCCTCGGACTAGACAGTCCCCTATCACAGTCAATCTCTTGGAACCCAACGTACCCCTCATTGCATTAGAGTCAGCCTCAATACCAGAAACTTGGCTGTTCGTGCTATATTCCCCTGAGAATCCATCACCCTCTACATTTTCCAAACAACATACTTATTTGAAATGGGGATAGCCACAGAAGACTCCTGCACTACCTGCCTACCTCTCTTATGTTTCCTGGAGTTAACTCATCTGTGCGACTGTATTTGCAACTTTCCTATAATTGCCACCCATCACACCCCCTTGCTCTTGTAAATTTCTCATTGCTTCTCACTGTCGCTCCAACCATTCCATTCGATCTGATAGGATTCACAACCACGGCATTTATTGCAGATATAATCCTCAGTAACACGTAAACTTTCCCTAAACTTCCACATCCAACAAGAAGAGCAAATCACTCTACTAATGGCCATTTTTGCTTCTTCCAATCTGCAGACCCAGAAATTAGCCCCATCTTATTCCTCTGCGAAATACTGCTCCAGGCTAACTTAATACTTATGGCTTATATTTACAAATTTAATCAAGAGACATATTTCAGTAAAACATATAATCAAGAAAGAACCCACTCTATGATGGAGAAAAGAGTTAATAATATGTTCATAGATTAAAATGAAGGAAGGTGATTCAAGGGGCAAAAGGTCTGTCACAGACCTATTTCTGTGCCATAGTTCTATGTAGTATATAATTGTTACTGTATATATTCATACAAAAAAAACAGAAGAAGATATTCTAAATTCTATGTAGGAGTCGCAAAGGCCAGAAGGCATTGATTCCAATATCTCTAGTAGCAGGTGGCATAGAGCCCAGGCACCCAAGAGATACTTTTAACAGGTCAGGTACATTTTAATGGCATGGTCTTATTAATATACATGTGGTGAGCGTGTCTCGGTTATCCACATGCAGTTTTCAAATATTGAGTGGCCCAGAAGCTAATCAGCTGGCACTCAGGTACTGTAATTCATTACAGGAGGAGAGATTAGAAGGCATTATTTTGTCTAGAAGTAGATGTTCCAGGTTGATAAAAGTCCATATTTTCTTTGTGAGGGCTTGATTCCACAAAGGCATGCTTCATACTTTCCTAATAGAGAGTCTGCTTCTGCTCTACATGCTTCTACTGACCAGAGGGATCTGTGGTGGACACTGTGCTCAATAGACCATTGAAATGGCCTTGGGCTCCTATCAAAATTGCAGACATTGAGTATATGTCTTAATTGCTAAAGTGTGTTAAAATAGCCAAGAGGTGAAACAGCATAGTAAATGTTCTGCATAAATTTTAATTTCCTTTCCATCTAGTTTTTGTCGGGTGAAATGAGCTAAAATTCACCCATCATGCGTTACAAACTTTGGTTGACAAATATTCTTGCTCTCCAATTGGTTTGCAAACATGGATCCTTGAGGATAGTAATATCTGGATTACTCCCGGTGCGATGAGCTAGTGAGGGTAGGAATAGGAGGATAGAGCAGCAGAGGAGCTGGTGCAGGGGAAAAGGATTCACATTTTTGGATCATTCGAATATCTTCTGGGGTAGAAGTGGCCTGTACAAGAAGGGCAGATTGCACCTGATTTGGAAGGGGACTAATATACTGGCAGGAAGAGTTGCTAGAGCTACTCGGGAGGATTTAAGCCAGTAAGGTGACGGGCTGGGACCCAGGGGAATAGTGATGAAAGACAGCAATCTGAGACTGGAACAGTTGGGAAAAGGAGTTAGTCAAACAGTCAGGGCAGGTAGGAACAAAGCAGAGAACAAGGTAGGACTGATAGATTAAAGTGCATTTACTTCAATGTAAGAGGCCTAACAGGGAAGGCAGATGAACTCAGAGCATGGTTAGGAACATGGGACTGGGATATCAAAGCAGAAACAGGGCTCAGGGATGGACAGGACTGGCATCTTAATGTTCCAGGACACAAATTCTACAGGAAGGACAGAAAGGGCAGCAGGAGAGGAGGCGGAATGGCATTTTTGATAAGGGATAGCATTACAGTTGTGCTGAGGGAGGATATTCCCAGAAATACATCCAGGGAAGTTATTTGGGTGGAACTCAGAAATAAGAAAGGGATGATCACCTTACTGGGATTGTATTATACACCCCCTAATAGTCAGCGGGAAATTGAGAAATAAATTTGTAAGGAGATTTCAGTTACCTATAAGAATAATAGGGTGGTTATGATAGGGGATTTTAACTTTACAAACATAGACTGGGACTGCCATAGTGTTTAGTGTTTAGATGGAGACTTATTTGTTAAGCGTGTACAAGAAAGTGTTGTGATTCATTATGTGCATGTTCCGACTAGAGAAGGTGCAAGACTTGTCCTACTCTTGGGAAATAAGGCAGGGCAGGTGACTGAGGTGTCAGTAGGGGAGCACTTTGGGGCCAGAGACCATAATTCTATTAGTTTTAAAGTAGTGATGGAAAGGATAGACTGGATATAAAAGTTCTAAATTGGAGGAAGGCTAATTTTGACAGTACTAGGCAAGAACTTTCAAAAGCTGATTGGGCGCAGATGTTCACGGGTAAAGAAATAGCTGGAAAATGGGAAGCCTTCAAAAATGAGATCACAAGAATTTCAGAGACAGTATATTCCTGTTAGGGTGAAAGGGAAGGCTGGTAGGTATAGAGAATGCTGGATGACTAGAGAAGTTGAGGCTTTGGTGAAGAAAAAGAAGGAAGCATATGTCCGCCGCATCTGCTCCCAGGAGGACCAGTTCCAAAAACGTACAACCCAGATGGCCTCCTTCTTCAAGGACCGCAATTCCCCCCCCGACGTGGTCGACGATGCCCTCCACTGCATCTCTTCCACTTCCCGCTCCTCCAACCGCCACCAGGACAGAACCCCACGGGTGCTCACCTACCACCCCACTAACCTCCATGTACAGCGCATCATCCGCCGTCACTTCCGCTACCTCCAAACGGATCCCACCACCAAGGATATATTTCCCTCCCCTCCCCTATCAG
>NC_057737.1:21472911-21542108 GCF_004010195.1 Chiloscyllium plagiosum | reverse complement strand
TCTCAGTCAAATCCATCGAATTCAGCACCGCCTTCCTAACCTGCAATCTTCTTCCTGACCTCTCCACCCCCACCCCAGTCTGACCTATCACCCTCACCTTGACCTCTTTCCACCTATCACATTTCTGACGCCCCTCCCCCAGGTCCCTCCTCCCTACCTTTTATCTTAGCCTGCTGGACACTCTTTCCTCATTCCTGAAGAAGGGCTTATGCCCGAAACGTCGATTCTCCTGTTCCCTGGATGCTGCCTGACCTGCTGCGCTTTTCCAGCAACACATTTTCAGCTATGTCAGGTATAGACAGGAGAGATCGAGTGAATCCTTAGAAGAGTATAAAGGCAATAGGAGTATAGTTAAGAGAGAAATCAGGAGGGGAAAAAGGGGACAGGAGATAGATTTGGCAAATACAGTTAAGGAGAATCCAAAGGAATTTTATAAATACATTAAGGACTAGGGAGAGAATAGGGCCGCTCAAAGATCAGCAGCCAGCCTACGTGCGGAGCTGCAGGAGATGGGGGAGATACTAAATAAGTATTACTGTGAAGAAGGACATTGAAGATATAGAATGCAGGGAAATAGATGGTGACATCTTGAAAAATGTCCATATTACAGAAGAGGAGGTGCTGGATGTCTTGAAATGCTTAAAAGTGGATAAATCCCCAGGACCTGATCAGGTGTACCCTAGAAAGTTGTGGGAAGCCAGGGATTGATTGCTGGGCCTCTTGCTGAGATATTTGTATCATCGTTAGTCACAGGTGAGCTGCTGGAAGACTGGAGGTTGGCAAACATGGTGCCACTATTTAAGAAAGGTAGTAAGGAAAAGCCAGGCAACTGTAGACCAGTGAGCCTGATATTGGTGGTGGTCCAGTTGTTGGAAAGAATCCTGAGGGACAAGATTTACATGTATTTGGAAAGGCAAGGATTGATTAGGGATAGTCAGCATGGCTTTGTGCATGGGAAATCATGTCTCACAAACTTGATTGAGTTTTTTGAAGAAGTATCAAAGAGGATTGATGAGGGCAGAGCAATAGACATGATCTATATGGACGTCAGTAAGGCATTCAACAAGATTCCTCATGGGAGACTGATTAGCAAGGTTAGATCTCACGGAATACAGGGAGAACTAGCCATTTGGATACAGAACTGGCTCAAAGGTAGAAGACAGAGGGTGGTGGTGGAAGGTTGTTTTTCAGACTGGAGGCCTGTGACCAGTGGAGTGCCACAAGGATCGGTGCTGGGTCCTCTACTTTTCATTATTTATATAAATTATTTGGATGTGAACTTAAGAGGTATAGTTAGTAAGTTTGCACAAAAACTAGAGATATAGTGGACAGCAAAGAAGGTTACCTCAGATTACAACAGAATCTTGATCAGATGGGCCAATGGGCTGAGAAGTGGCAGATGGAGTTTAATTTAGATAAATGTGAGGTACTGCATTTTGGAAAGGGAAATCATAGCTGGACTTATACACTTAATGGTAAGGTTCTGGGGAGTGTTGCTATACAAAGAGACATGAAGTGCAGGTTCATGGTTTCTTGAAAGTAGAGTCGTAGGTAGATAGGATAGTGAAGAAGGCAGTTGGTATGCTTCCCTTTATTGGTCACTGCATTGAGTACAGGAGTTGGGAGGTCATATTGTTGCTGTACAGGACATTTGTTCGGCCACTTTTGGATTATTGTGTGCAATTCTAGTCTCCGTGCAGTCAGAAGGGTGTTGTGAAACTTGAAAGGGTTCAGAGAAGATTTACAAGGATATTGCCAGAGTTGGAAGATGAGAGCTATAAGGAGAGGCTGAGTAGGCTGGGGTCTGTTTTCCTTGGAGCATGGGAGGCTGAGGGGGGTCATTATAGAGGTTTATAAAATCATGAGGGGCTTGCATAGGGTAAATAGACTCCCCTGGGGTGGGGGAGTCCAAAACTAGAGAACATAGGTTTCGGGTGAGATGGGAAAGATATGAAAGAGAACTAATGGCAACTTTTTCACACAGAAACACACACATGTATGGAATGAGCTGCCAGAGGCAGTGGTGGAGGCTGGTACAATTGCAACATTTAAAAGGCATCTGAATGGGTATATGAATAGGAAGGGTTTAGAGGGATATGGGGCAAGTGCTGATAAATGGGACTAGATTAGGTTAGGATATCTGGTCAGCATGAATGAGTTGGACCAAAGGGTCTGTTTCCATGCTGTTCATCTCTATGACTCTATAACTTCCCCAGTACTGTTTCCCTTGTCACTGTAATTATTTCATTCGATTGATATCACTTAACTGGAAAGAGTGCACAGATAATCAAGACCTACTTTTCCACAAGCTATCACAAATGTGTAGATACCCAAATAAACCACCAAGATGATCAATTTACCTGACAGACCGGTATTCAGGACAAAATATATGCAGACCAGGTCATCATTAAAAGGAAAATATCTCTATTTCTAAACATACTTATTATTTAACAATTGGCATGGAAAAAGAAAGGATCAATTATCTATTACTCACTTAAGCCATACCCTTTTAAACCCCCAAAGAGAGTCACAGAGTCATAGAGATGTACAGCACGGAAACAGATCCTTCGGTCCAACCCGTCCATGCCAACCAGATATCGCAACCCAATCTAGTCCCAACTGCCAGCACCCAGCCCATATCCCTCCAAACCCTTCCTACTCATATACCCATCCAGATGTCTTTTAAATGTTGTAATTGTACCAGCTTCCACCACTTCCTCTGGCAGCTCATTCCATACACATACCACCCTTTTTATGAAAAACTTGCCTCTTAGGTCTCTCTTATATCTTCCCCTTCTCACCCTAAACCTATGCCCTCTAGTTCTGGACTCCCCCACCCCTGGGAAAAAACCTTGTCTCTTTACCCTATCCATGCCCCTCATGATTTTATGAACCTTTATAAGGTCACTCTGCAGCCTCCGATGCGAAAACAGCCCTAGCCTATTCAACCTCTCCCTATAGCTCAAATCCCCCAACCCTGGCAACATCCTTAGATGTGTAATCATTCACGAAAAAAACAAGCAAAGAACACTCAGATTAACATAGACATATAGGTCAAATATCTAGGCTGGGAAAATAAATTATGAAGACCAAAAGTCCAGATCACAAGAGGGAGTTAAATTGCTTTTCACAATTCTTTTGATTTTAGCAATGATGACATGCTCTTGTCTCTAAAACAATGGTTGATTTTCAGTTTGATCATTGATCAGGTGGACTTAGGTCTTTTCATGTATTTGAATTTTTTCTGTTAAATTTCTTGTTTTTTTTGTCTTTCTGCTCAGACAGAGATAAGGGAGAAAGATGTTTCCTGCTTGCTGGTTCCACTGCTCCCACAGAGCTGCAGCAACCTACAGTTGAAACAAACTGAGGGCTGTCGCCAGGCAGTTTTCCTTAACTCAAAATCTTCTGGTGTCACACTGACTTGATAATTTTATAATCTCACTGCTCCAAAAGCAACTTTGTTTTGTACAATTAATCATAGCATGATAAACCAATCAATTAAAGAAGAACTTGACATTGTCGAATAGATAGACACAATTAGTGAGTTCTGAGAAGATTTGTAGCTCAGGTTGAGGTTCTGAGTGTAAGTTTGCTGGCTGAGCTGGAAGGTTTGTTTTCAGATGTTTCGTCACCATACTAGGTAACATCATTAGTGAGCCTCCGGTGAAGCACTGGTGGTATGGCCCGCTGTTTATTTATGTGTTTAGGTTTCCATGGGTTGGTGACATCATTTCCTCTGGTAGTATCATTTCCTGTTGTGATATCATTTCCTGTTCTTTTTCTCAGGGATTGGTAAATGGGATCCAAGTCAATGTGTTTGTTTATAGAGTTCAAGTTGGAACGCCATGTTTGTAGGAATTCATGTGCAGTCTCTGTTTGGCTTGTCCTAGGATGGATGTGTTGTCCTAGTCAAAATGGTGTCCTTCCTTATCTGTATGTAAGGATACTAGTGAGAGTGAGTCATGTCTTTTTGTGGCTAGTTGATGTTGATGTATCCTGGTGACAAGTTTTCTACCTGTTGGTCCAATGTAGTGTTTGTTACAGTTCTTGCAAGGTATTTTGTAAATGACATTAGTTTTGCTTGTTGTCTACAGGGTTTTTCAAGTTTATTAGCTGCTGTTTTAGTGTGTTGGTGGGTTTGTGGGCTACCATGATGCCAAAAGGTCTGAGTAGCATGTCAGTCATTTCCAAGATGTCTTTAATGTAGGGGAGAATGGCTAGGATTTCTGGATGCATTTTGTCTGCTTGTTTGGGTTTGTTGCTGCAAAATCTGCGGACTGTGTTCATTGGGTAACAGTTCTTTTTGAATACACCGCATAGGTGATTTTCCTCTGTTCTTCGTTGTACCTCTGTGCTGCAGTGTGTGGTGGCTCGTTAAAATAATGTTCTAATGCGGCTTTGTTTGTAGATGTTGGGATGATTGCTTCTGTAGTTCAGTATTTGGTCTGTATGTGTTGTTTCCCTGTAGATGTTAGTTTGAAGTTCTCCATTGGCTGTTCGCTCTACTGCAATATCTAGGAATGGCAGTTTGTTATTGCTTTCCTTCTCTTTAGTGAATTTTATGCCAGTAAGGGTATTATTGATGACCTTGAAGGTTGCCTCTAATTTGTTTTGTTTAGTGATAACTAGGTGTCATCCACGTAGCGGACCCAAAGTTTGGGTTGGATGGTTGGCAGAGCTGTTTGTTCGAGTCTCTGCATTACTGCCTCTGCTAAAAACCCTGATATCGGAGATCCCATGGGCATTCTTTTGGTTTGCCTGTAGGTTTTGTTGTTGCAGGTGAGGTGGGTGGTAAGGCATAGGTCCGCTAGCTTGATGACATTGTCCCTGCTGATGAAGTTGGTGGTGTTTGGTGTAAGTGTAAGATAAACACAGTTTTTTTACCGCAGATACTGCTAAGTCTACTTAGATTTTGGCGGCACACACTCACATTAAAAAGGAAGTGAGTTTATATTAAAGGTAAAGTTGGCATTGTCCTGCCAAACCATAGGGCTGCTCTCTTATTAGAAAGAAACAACTGGTGGTGATTTAACCTGAGGATGACCACTCCTCAGGTGGTGAGAGCGGTTAAAAATGACAGTCCATCCAGGTAACTGCTGACAATTCAGTCATTGAATTCACACTGTTGGTATCATTCTGCATTTCAAAACAGCTGTTCAATCAAGAGAACTAACCAACTCCAGCTAGATTAAAGGATAGATCAGGAGGGATACCGGCGAAGACTTTAACGAGCTCTTTTTTAACACCCTCTTTTTTAACACTTTCTACTGACAAAAAGTACTCTACGGGAAAGACAAACCATCTAGAGGTTACAAAGAAAATTAAAGCGAGTAACAAGTTAAAAGAAACTGCATACAATTCTTGAAGATTTTTGACAGGTTAGAAGATTGGACAGAATATTAAAACAAAGAATGGTTAATACAGAAATAAGGAGGGAGAGAATGAGTATGAGAGGAAGCTAGCTATAGCTATAAACATAAACAGAGCGAAGCAATCTCACAACCAACAGATCAGATCGAAGCTCTGTAGTCCTGCCGTGAATGGTAGCAAATAATAAAATAATTCATGGGAGGAGAAGGTTCGACAAATGTCCCAATCCTCAATGATGGAGCTTCAGAACACATCAATGCAAAAGACAATGACAAAGTATTTGAACCAATCTTCAGCTCGAAGTATAAAATAGTTGTTCGACTGCAGCATCCTCTACGGATCAGCATTATTACAGATGCCGGTCAATTAGATTAACTTTTTATGATAGTAAGAAACACCTAAAGGAACTGGATACTGCAAGGACAGTAACAACTCACCAAGAGTCCTTTGGCAGTACCTTCAAATCTGCATCCTTCCCATCTCAAAGGCTAAGGGCAACAAAGGGTGTGAAAGCACCACCACCTGCTAATTTCCCTCCTACAGCGTGCAATCTTGATGTGGAACTAATTTGCCATTCCTTCACTGCTGCTGGGTTCAAATTCTGGAATTTCCTTTCAGCAGCACTGAGTGTGCACTGACCCTCCATGGACAGCAGCATTTTTAGAAGGAGCTCACTACCAACTTCTCAAGGGATGTTAGGGATTAGCAATAAACACTGGCCTAGCCAATAGTGCAGCATGAATATAAAAAAAAGATAAGAGTTTCTAAAAGTGCTTATAAAGAGAAGTTATTATTAAAGTATGTTTTGGTCCTCTAGGGTGGTAGTCTTTGGAATTAATAATGGAAAATAAAGAAGTGGTAAATGATTGAAACTGATATCTTGCAATTGTCTTCGCTAAAGAAATCATTATAAATAAAAGATGTAAGGAACCACATTTTTGTCCTTTTTGGACTATAGACTGAAATTGAAATGGAACGTTGTTATAATGCTGAAATAGCAAGTTAGATGTACAACTTGTATGAAAATCAGGTCATGTGTTTTTTAACTGTACAAAACAAAGTTGCTTTTGGAGCAGCGAGATCGTAATATTATCAAGTCAGAGTGACACCAGGAAATTTTGCCTGGAGAGGAAAAACTGCCTGGCGACAGCCCTCAGGTTGTTTGAATTGTAAATTTTTCTGATATCAAGAAACAGCTTAAGGAATTGGATACTGTGAGGGCAGTAGCAACAGACCAGTGGGAGCAGTGGAGCCTGCACCATACAGAACCAGCAAGCAGAAAACATCTTTCTCCCTTTTCGCTGTCTGAGTGGAAAGACAAAAAAAAACAAGAAACTTAATAGAAATAATTCTAATACAAGAAAAGACCTAAGTCCACCTGATCAACTATCAAATTGACCACTGCTTTAGAGACAAAGGTATGTCATCATTGCTAAAATCAAAAGAATTGTGAAAGGAAATTTAACTCCCTCTTGTGCATCTGGACTTCTGGTCTTCAGAATTTTTTTTCCAGCCTGTATTTTTCACCCATAATATCTATTTTAATCTAAGTGCTCTTTGTTTACCTTATTTGTGAGTGACTACACATCTATCTCAATGCTACTGAAAGGAAGTTCCAGAATTTAGACTCAGTATCAGTGAATGAATCACAAAATAGTTCCACATCAAGATTTCATGCTGTGGAGGGGGAAGTAGCTGGTGGTGGTGCTTTCAGACATCAGCTGCCCTGAGCTTTCCAGGTGGTAAAGATGCAGATTTGAAAGCGCTGTCAAAGGAATCTTAGTGAGTCATTACAATGCATCTTGTAGATGGTACAAACTGCTGCATTGTGCATTAGGGGTGAGGGAATAAATTTTGAAGAATGAGGGTTGGGTGCCAAAGCAGTGAATTGCTTTATCCTGGTTGGTATTGTACTCTCAAGTGTTGTTAGAGCTGCAATCATCCAAACAATTAGAGAGTTTTCAATTATGCTCCTAACTTGTGCTTTTAAATGGTGGCTTTGGGGAGTTAGGAGATTTGTTTTGTTTTGATTTGATTTATTATTGTCACATGTGCTGAGATGCAGTGAAAGGCATTGTTTTGTGTGCAATCCAGACAAACCATACCTTACCTAAGGACATCAGGGGTAATAGAACAGAATGCAGAATATAGTGTTACAGCGACAGAGAAGGTGCAGGGTACGATCAACTCTAATATATGAGGTGATTATAAACAAGATATTGGAGAGCAAGGAGCTGTTCTTGAATCTGTTAGTACATGTTTTCAAACTTTTGTGATTTACTTGTCACAAAATTCCTAGCCTCTTACCTGCTCCTGTGGCCACTTTATCCATATGGCTGGTTCCTTTCAGTTTCTGGTCAATAGTAACCCCCTGGATGTTGACATTGGAGAATTCAGTGATGGTGATGCCACAATGGAGCTGGTCAGATTCCCCTCTTGTTTGAGATAGGTTTTGTTTTGCATTTGTGTGCTGTGAGGTCAGGAGCTTTGGGGCTCTGTCAGAACCCAAACTGAGCATCAGTGAGCAAACCGCACTGATAATGTTTAAGACAACTTCTTTCATTACTTTCTGATGATTGAGAGTAGACTGATAGTGCTTTCGTGAACAGACATTCCTGGGCAATTTTCTACATTACCAGAAAGATGCCAGTGTTGTAAGTGAGCTTGGTTAGGGGAACAGCCTGTTCTGGAAGACATGTCATCGGTAATATTGCCGGAATGTTGTCAGGGCTCATGGCACTTGCAGTGTCCAGTACCTTCAGCTGTTTCTTGATATCAAGGGAAGTTAATCTAATTGAATGGTACTGGCATCTGTGATGCTGTGGATTTCTAGAGGAAGCTGCAGTGGATCATCCATTTTATACTGTGAGCTGAAAATTGTTTCAAATGCTTCAGCCTTGTCTTTTGCATTTATGTATTGTAATGTCCCATCATTGAGGATTGGAATATTTGTAGAAACTCCTCCTCCAGTGAATTGTTTTATTGTCTGTTACCATTCACGGCAGGATTGCAGAGCTTTTGAGATTGCTGTGAGATTGCTTCACTCCATCTGTCTTTATAGTTGTAGCTAGCTTTCTCTCATATTCTAATTTCTCCCTCCTTATTTCCATTCTTGCTTGATTTATATTTACCCAATTTACTGACCCATCAAAAATCTTCAAGAACTGTATACATTTTCTTTTAATTTGGTACTAGCTTTAATTTTCTTTGTTAGCCACAGATGGTTTATCCTTCCCCTAGAGTATTTTTTGTCACTAGAAAGTATCTTTGCTGGGTGTTAAGAAAGAGGTCCTTAAATGTCTTTGCCTGCAGTATTATTGACCTATTCCACTCCCTCTCCAACACCGCCCATTCCAATTCCCCGCCCACACCCTCTCTGACATGTCCATCCTCGGCCTCTTCCATTACCACAATGAATCAGACCGCAAATTGAAGGAACAACACCTTACCTTCTGCCTGAACAGCCTACAGCCCGAAGGACTTAACACTGAATTCTCAAATTTCAAATAAACTTCCCATCCATCCCCCGGCTCCCTTTCCAGCCCCGCCTCCTTCCTTCCATTCCACCTACCGACTCTTCCTTCCAGTTACCAACTGGATTCATCCCTCCCATCAACCAACCAGGTCATACCCACTATCTGTGTCCACCCATTACTATCTCACCATTCTCCTACTCTCCGAACACCAATTCCTCCCTCTTTATCTGTACCTCCCACTACCCCCACATCTAGTCCTGAAGAACGGTTATACCTGAAATGTTGACTTCTCTACATCCTGATGCTGCCTGATTTGCTGTGTTCTTCCAGCCTCCTGTTTGTCTACTTTGGATTCCAGCATCTGCAGTTTTTTTGTCTTTATCCTTTAATCAAGCAGGGGTTGGTTAGCTCAGTTGGTTGGACAGCTGTTTTGCAATGCCAAATGACACCAACAGTGTGGGTTCAATTTCTGAACG
This sequence comes from Chiloscyllium plagiosum, assembly GCF_004010195.1. Classification (NCBI taxonomy): domain Eukaryota; kingdom Metazoa; phylum Chordata; class Chondrichthyes; order Orectolobiformes; family Hemiscylliidae; genus Chiloscyllium; species Chiloscyllium plagiosum. Next base: position 21,532,786 of record NC_057737.1, on the reverse strand, counting down.
GGCAACGGTTACTAGGATGGACTGTCCTTCTTAATTTCTCTCCTCACCTGAGGAGTAGTGACCCTCAGGTTAAACCGTCACCAGTCATCTCTCTCTAATAAGAGCAGCCCTATGGTCTGGTAGGACTATGACAATATTACCTTAAATATAAACACACTTTCTTTTTAATGTGAGTGTACATTGCCAAAATCTCAGCACACTAAACAATGCCTGTAGTCAATGACTGTGTCTATCTCTTCTACAATGTCAAGTTATTATTAAATTGATTAGTTTATCATGTCATGATTTAAGTTTATTTGATCTCTTAACAATCAGCAGTAGAAGAATTGAATTAATAAATGGGCACATAAAATAAAACATTGCCTATTTAAATGTCAAGTATTATCTGTTTCTCGTGACTGTTTTTGCATTTAGATGACGTAATTGATAAATTTATCTTTGCAATGTTATCACATGAGTGCCACCTACTGGACTTTCATGAGTTGGAATGGGTTTTTCTGTTTAATGATTATTTGAGGGCATTTAATCTTGTGTTAATCAGATCATTTACAATATACCCTCTTTGGTTTCATAATCAAGCTGGTCTCCATTTCTTTTCATTTTATCTATCAGTTAATCACTCCAACAATATTAATATTCTAATATAGTAGAAGCAAACACTGCAGAAGCTGGAGTTCTGAAATAAAGACAGTAAGTGGTGGAGAAACTCAGTAGGCCAAGCAGCATCTGTGGAGAGAGAGCTGAAAATGTGTTGCCGAAAAAGCGCAGCAGGTCAGGCAGCATCTAAGGAGCAGGAGAATCGATGTTTCGGGCATGAGCCCTTCTTCAGGAATGAGGAAAGTGTCCAGCAGGCTAAGATAAAAGGTAGGGAAGAGGGACTTGGGGGAGGGGTGTTGGAAATGTGATATCACATTTCCAACGCCCCTCCCCCAAGTCCCTCTTCCCTACCTTTTATCCTAGCCTGCTGGACACACTTTCCTCATTCCTGAAGAAGTGCTCATGCCCGAAACATCGATTCTCCTGCTCCTTGGATGCTGCCTGATCTGCTGCGCTTTTCCAGCAACACATTTTCAGCTCTGATCTCCAGCATCTGCAGTCCTCACTTTCTCCTCTGTGGAGAGAGAATAAGGGTTAACATTTCAAGCCCAATATTTCTCCAGGACTTTTATTCCAGATGTTCCACATTGTCCTAAAAGCTGATATTCACGGAGATATTATAGTTTCCACATGCAGGGTCAAATCTTTACTTCCCAAAACGTTTGAGAATAAATTATTAAGGTAAATTTCTTATTTAGAAAATACATTACGTGTCCATCACGTTCTTGTATTAATTCAGAAAGTGGAAAAATACTCTGATTTCTTCTACAAGCGAGAAACTACTCCCACAGAGTGATACAGAGATAAAGTAGCACAACAGTAATAATATAGACAAGACACCGATAACAGTACAATAATCTAACTGATATAAAGTTGGTTGAATATTTAAAACAGATGGATATTTAAAACAAAAGAAAAACACCCCAGGAAGTTCTTGAGGACACAAAACTCCATTTTCTCACCTAACACATTGCATGTAATTTATATCGGGGAGGGAGTGAGTGCAGTAACCACATTCCTAATGGATTGCTCTTGTCCACCACTCTTGTTGCCCTTGCCTAGCACTGCCTGGGAAAGTGGTACTTGGCCTCAGGAAAGTAGCCATAATGACCCTGATGTTTCTTCTTCCGGAAGGTGCTCAGCAGCCTGAAGGAAGAAGATGGCTCGGTAACCTCATCTCAGGCTGATATCATGAGGATCAGCAAATCCTTCTATGCCAGTCTGTATGACTCAAAGCCAACTGACAGCGCGGTCTCACAGTTGTTCCTGTCCTCTATCACGGAGGTCTTAGACGACAGAACACGGGAGAGGCTGGACCAGCCACTATCTCTGAATGAGCTGACCAAGGCCCTTGAGTCCTTCGAAAAGAATAAAACTCCTGGAAGTGACGGCTTACAAGTCGAGCTCTATTCTGCTCTGTGGGACTTGATTGGCCAGGACCTGCTGGAGGTGTATGTCAGTATGCTTCTGGCAAGTACCATGAGCGAATCCATGAGGAAAGACATCATCACCCTAATCTACTAGCTGAAGGGGGAAAGGGAGGAAATCAGAAATTGGAGACCAATCTCACTATTAAACATAGACTACAAAATCTTGTCAAAGGTCATCGCCAACCAAGTCAGGTCTGCTCTGGGATCAGTGAATCACCCAGAACAAATCTGTGCTGTACCGGGCAGGAAGATCGCTGACAGTCTCGCACTCCTCAGGGATATGATTGCCTACTTGTAGGACAGGGGGGTGGACACCTGCCTCATCAGCCTGGACCAGGAGAAAATCTTTGACAGGATATCGCATACGTATATGAGAGATGTTCTCTCCAAAATGGGCTTTGAGGAGGGAATCTGCAATTGGATCCGACTGCTCTACACCAACATTGTCAGTGCAGACTCAATCAATGGATGGGAATCAGAAAGCTTCCCAGTCAGAACTCTCCTGGCCTCTCTGTCCTGCCTTGTTTGTGTGTTGCATAGAACCATTTGCCGAGTCCATCAGGAAGGATGCGAGTCTGAGAGGGGTGACTATTCATGGCAGCGGGGGCCTACAGGTTAAGGCCTCCCTGTACACGGATGACATCGCCGTTTTCTGCTTGGATCCGCTGTCCGTGCACAGATTTGTGTGTACCTGTGACCAGTTCGAACGGGCCTCAGGGGCTAAGGTAAACTGAGGCAAGAGCGAGGCCATGCTCTTCAGGAACTGGGCCAACCAATCCTTGATCCCCTTCACTGTCAGGACAGACCACCTGAAGGTGCTGGGTATTTGGTTCGGAGGGGCTGGGGCGTGCGCCAAGTTTTGGGAAGAGCATATCAGTAAAGTGAGGCAGAAACTGGGCAGATAAAAGCAACGGTCACTCTCCATCACAGGTAAAAACCTGGTCGTCAGGTGTGAGATACTGTCATTGTTGTTATATGTGGCACAGGTCTGGCCTATTCCCAGAACCTGTGCTGTCGTAGTCACCCGGGCCATCTTCCACTTTATTAGATTAGATTAGATTACTTACAGTGTGGAAACAGGCCCTTCGGCCCAACAAGTCCACACCGCCCCGCCGAAGCGCAACCCACCCATACCCCCTACATTTACCCTTTACCTAACACTAAGGGCAATTTAGCATGGCCAATTCACCTGACCTGCACATCTTTGGACTGTGGGAGGAAACCGGAGCACCCGGAGGAAACCCACTGGCTGCATCAAGCTGTGGGTGGATCCCCGGTACGCAAACACCAAGTGTCACTATGTACTGAGGTTCTACCTGTCCCCGGTGTTGCGAAGGATGGGCCTGGCCTCGCTGCCGCGAAACGCTCCAAGTAGTTGGACCGTTCCATAATACCTGTCCTTCGTGGAGAAGTTTATGAAGAAAAACACCTTTGACCACAAGTCCATCAGGAAGTGGTCAGCACGTAGTGTCCTTGAGACCCTTCGGGAAAAGGAGAGGGCGGATCCTGTTGAGCAGTTCCCTGGGCAGACTGTCAAAGTCATTTGGCAGAATGCCTCATCGCTAGAACTTTCAAACAAGTACCAAGACATGGCTTAGCTGGTGGTGAGAAGGGCTCTGCCGGTGAGATCCTTCATGCATGCCCGGACTCTCTGCCCCACTGCACGCTGCCCTCGAAGCAGCTATGGAGGGGACGAGACTGTCACACACCTCCTTCTGGAATGTGCCTATGCAAAGGAAGTCTGGAGAGGAATGCAGAGGTGTTTGTCGAGGTTCGTCCCGAGCAGCTCTTGACACGGGACTCCATGCTCTAGTCTGTTCCCCGGGACGCACACCAAGACGAACACCAACTGTGCCTGGAGGATCATCAATTCGGTGAAAGACGCTCTTTGGTCTACCTGAAACCTGTTGGTCTTCCAGCTGAAGGAGTTGCCCTGACTGAGTGTTGCAAACTGGCACATTCCAAGGTCCAGGACTACGTGTTGTGGGACACGCTGAAGCTTGGGGCAGCTGCTGCCAAGGCGCGGTGGGGAAAGACCACCGTGTAACATCTGCCTGCTTAAGAAGAACAGGGGCCCCACTCAATAATCGGGTTCCGCTGATGCCTCAGCTAAACATCTGGATGGTTAACATACAGACTTGTATATACAAACGATTAAGTCCGATCTCTGTATGTAAAGAAATGCAATGTATACATATGAATGGCATCACCAATTATATAGATATCAAAATATGTTTATGAATAAAGTATATTTTTGAAATTTAAAAAAAATGACCCTGATGTCCCTTTCTTGATAGAGGATCATGCTGGGACCACTACCTTCACTTAAGCTGCTATTTACCTTCTTTTGTAGTCTTTGACTTCTGTGCTGAGCATTATTGAGCTTTCAATCTCCAGATATTTGAAACATCTCTATCCCCTTTACTGCTCAGCCATCTCCTTTGGATTTGCACAATTACTGTAGCAAGATGTTGGGATTTTGAAGCTGGGTAAATAACAGGCATTCTCATGATGTGGGCATGTCATTGGATGCTCACCAAGCATCTTTGGTGAATGCCCACTCGGGAAACTAGGTTGTGTTTTCAGTTCATGCCAGACAGTTATGCCAAGTGTGGATACTGGTATGGGTAGGAGAATCTGATGGTAAACATGTGAGATCATATCTCGAGCTCTTTTTGCCTCTCCTGCATAATAAAAAGCAGTGAATACAAAAGTTGGCGATCCAGAGGAAATCCTTTGGTTATAGAGTCAGCTCTTCCACTGAAGATATTTCTTAATAAATAAAGTTCAAAAAGACATGTGGTTATAAAAGCAGGTCAAAGGTTTGGAATTTTGCGGTTAATAACTCACCTCCAGATTCATATCCATATCTAATGGCATACTTTTAACTTGCCTGGACCAGAACAGTTCCAGAAACATTCAAGAAGCTTGACAACATCTAGAACAAGGAGAAAATGAGGACTGCAGATGCTGGAGATCAGAGCTGAAAATGTGTTGCTGGAAAAGCGCAGCAGGTCAGGCAGCATCCAAGGAGCAGGAGAAGCTCCTGAAGAAGGGCTCATGCCCGAAACATCGATTCTACTGCTCCGTGGATGCTGCCTGACCTGCTGCGCTTTTCCGGCAACACATTTTCAGCTCACCATCCAGAACAAAGCAGTCCACATGATTGGCATACCATCGCGCACCTTAAACATTCACTTCCTCCACCACTGATGTACTTTGGCACAGTGCAGTGTGTACCATATAGAGGATAAGCACTGCAGCAATACACCAAAACTCCTTTGACAGAAATGTCAAAAGCCTGCAATCTCTACCACTTAGAAAGACAAGGGTAGCAGATGAATAGAAACACCACCATCTGCAAGTTCCAAGCAACACATCATCCTGACTTGGAAATATGTCACTGCTCCTTCGCTGTCAATTGGTCAAAATCCTAGAACTCCCTCACTAACAGCATATTGGGTGTACCTACTCCATATGGACTGCAACGGTTCAAGAAGGCAGCTAAAGGACAAGTAGCAATGGGCAATAAATGTTGGTTTAGCTTACATTTCATGAACCAATAAGTAAATATATATCAAACTAAACAATGATGTGGTATTGGAAAGTGACTCTTTTTGATGATATTTCCATTTGTTTGACTTAATATTAAAGAAAATCATATTTTGAGCCCACCAGTGCCAAAATGTACTCATACAACATGATGTTACTATGGAACCCTGTTAAGTCAAGCATTCTAGGCAGCTCAACATAGTTTGCAATCCAATAATGAAAATCCAAAGACATTCCCACAGAATTGTAATTACAATCGAGCCAACAATGTAAATGAGCTATCTGTATATTAACCAAGGCACAGAACAAAACAAAAACAAAGCACTCCTGGAGGTAGCCTCATGCTCACTATTCCCTTGAAAATGTCTTTATGAGCCTAATTTCTAAGTAAATAATAGCTAGGTGTAGAAATTGAGAAAAGAACACATTCCACTATACAGTAGCTTATTGGAATGCATCATCCATGATTAATTCTCTACTGAAAAAGATTCAAATTATATACAACCTAACTTTGTTTCCATAGAATGAATAAATGAACAACAGAGCAAATTGACAAGCTTTCCTATTCCTTATGATATAGAAAAGGAATACATATAGTTCTCTGAAACATTTTTCAATATAACTGGATGTATCGGAACAATAAGGGAGCTAATTTCTTCCAAGGTAAAAAACTGCTTATGGTGTAGATATGCTTGTGAAGGGTGATTTACTGTATTATTTTGGGTTATAGTTGTATTGTCTGTTTGTCATTTCTGGATTAGTCTCACGATTTAATCATTGTCTCACAGGCAGCATTTTTTTAACTTGAGAGCAGTTCAACTCCTATGTGTTTTTTTTAATATAGTGATGTATGTATCCACATTCATGATCAAAGACTGCCACTATAAAAATTACACAAGTACAATTGGATGCAAATCTCTTAATACATAATCTGCATTCAATCTCTTATGACATTGCACAATGTGAATCAAGTCCAAATGTCATCTTTGGGTGTTGAAAGGGAAGAGTTAGATGGACCACAGCACACAGTTGAAAGTTATTCCAATTTGAAGTCAAACATATTGTAATGTTTATATTCCAATTACAAATTTGAATAAAATAGCCTATGCCTGTTAAGTCCTTTTGCTGAATAAGGTGACATAGAATAGATTCACTAATGTTGTTTAGGTGGGAAACTGCCATCCCTAACCAGTCTGGCCTACATGTGACTCCAGACCCACATCAATGTGGTTGACTCTTAACTGACCTTTGGGCAGTTAGGGATGGGCAATAAATGCTCGTCTAGCCAGTGACGCCCTCATCCCTTGAATGAGTAGTAAAATATACATAGGAGTTAGGAGCAGGAGGAGGTCATTCAACCTCTTGATCCTTCTCGGCCATTCAGTAGGATCATATCTGACCTTATACCTCAATGCTATTTTCCCACACTATTCCCATATTCCTTTGTATCTTTAATATCTAGAAATATTTGAACACATGTCTTGCACGTAATATGAGCCTTCAAAGCCCTCTGGAGTGAAGAGTTCCAAAGATTCACCACTCACTGAGTAAATAAATTACTCATCATCTTCGTCTTCATTAGACTATTCCTTTTTTCTGAAATCATGCCTAGAGCCCTCAGCAAAGTGATATATCCTTCCTGTATCTACCCTGTCAAGGCCTATTTGAATATTGTATGTTCCATTGATATATATCAGCTCTCATGTCTTCTAAACTCGAAGGAATAGAGACTCCTCTTAGGAAAATCCTACCATCTTAAGAATCAGTTTAGTGAATGTCTATTGCACTCCCTCCATGACAAACATACCCTTCTTTAGCCTGCATGACCAAAACTGCACACAATGCGCTCTCTGTGTGTTCTCACCAATCCTGAGTACAACTTCAGCAAGACATCTTTACTCCTGCAAATGTTTCCTCAATGGGAGTCCTTAATTGCAAAATGAAAAGATTAATTAGTCAGTTTTCATGATAATTGAAACAATTGCCATGAGTTGATCCAGATGTCAGATTTTTAATACATTAACTGAATTATTAACATCATAGAATAAAGCAGTGCATACTTCTGCAAGTCTGTGCCAATAGATACATTGATGCACCTGTTTATGACAGAATCTTTAGGATGTGTTTGATAAATATTTTGGAGCATATGAAGAGATTGCAATGTAACTGGAGCGTAGAGGGGCTCTTTGGAGCAGTGGTAGTGTTACCTTCTCTGAGCAAGAAGGCCCAGGGTCACATCTCAATTGCTCCAGAGATGAATTCTAACACAATAATAAAAAATCACAATACAAGATATTACACATAAAAACATCTATCAGCAAGCCAGAAAAGAGTTCTGAGGAAGGGTCACTGAACCCGAAATATTAACTCTGATTTCTTTACACAGACACTGCCAGACCTGCTGAGATTGTCCAGGGGTGGCATGGTGGCTCAGTGGTTAGCACTGCTGCCTCCCAGCACCAGGGTCCTAGGTTCAATTCCCACCTCTGGCGACTACCTGTGTGGAATTTGCACATTCTCCCTGTGTCTGCGTGGGTTTCCTCTGGGTGCTCCAGTTTTCTCCTACAGTCCAAAGATGTCCAAGTTAGGTGAATTGGCCATGTTAAATCGCCTGTAGTGTTAGGTGCATTAGTCAGAGGGAAATGGGTCTGGGTGGGTTACTCTTCGGAGGGCTGGTGTGGACTTGTTGGGCCGAAGGGCCTGTTTCCACACTGTAGGGAATCTAATCAATTTCTGTAAAAGACTACATACACTTGGAGACTGGACTACAAATCCCATAGGGCTTTGCGCGGCGGGTCACTCTCCGGGGGCAGAGGAGAAACTCTCGCGAGATATGTCCGCACTCCCTGCTCTTTAGCCCGAGCGACCCCGTGCGCAGCCTCTTTTTCTAAGATGGCTCCGAAGGTGAAGAAGGAAGGTGAGGGGCTCAGGGCTGGAGTGGGTCGCTTCAAACCTCGACAAACAGCCTGATTGGGGGGAGAGAGACTCGCGTTTTCCTCACGGGCCGCCGATTAACTCCGTGTTAATTCTAAACCGCGGAGATATTTACCCATGGGCCGCCCGCCCGCCAACGTGGTTGCTGCAGGGCCTGAGGCCTCGGGGTTTCAGGCTGGCGGCGGGGAGGGGGGTGGGGGGAATCTGAGGGCATCGAGCGAGGGCCGTGGTAGATTAACCTACCCTGAGGAGAGGGGAAATGTCATGGGGATTCCGGCCTAGACTGTCCCAGGGCTCTGTCTCGGCTGGTCCAGATTGATCCCGAGTGTGGAAATTAATCTAACTCTGATTTGAAAGCTCTGATTGGAATATAGCTTTATTTTGGCCCGCATTGTCCGATGGAGACAAAAAAAATCTGTGGATGTTGGAATCCAAAGTAGGCCAGCTGGAAGAACACACAGCAAAGCCAGTCAGGTGGGAACATCGACTTTTCTACCTACTGGTGCTGCCTGGCTTCCTGTGTTCTTACAGCCCGATGCCAATGTTTCTGTGTCGATTACTATTACTCTGCAGTTTAGAAGCCTCTAGTTGGTGAGCCATAAATGTAATAATTTATAAAATTGGGTCTGTGAGTGTCCTGAGCCTAATGGATAAGGCACTGGCCTCCTAAGCCAGCGATTGTGGGTTCTAGTCAAATTTTAGGGTGGTACAATGGCTCAGTGGTTCGCACTGCTGCCTCACAGCGTCAGGGACCCGGGTTCGATTCCAGCCTCAGGCGACTGTCTGTGTGGAGTTTGCACATTCTCCCTGTGTCTGTGTGGGTTTCCTCCGGGTGCTCCAGTTTCCTCCCACAGTTCAAAGATGCGCAGGTTAGGTGAATTGGTTATGCTCAAGTTGCCCATAGAGTTAGGTGCATTAGTCAGGGGCAAATAGGGGTTCTGGGTGGGTTACTCTTTGGTGGGTTGGTGTGAACTAGTTGGGTTGAAGGGCCTGTTTCCACACTGTAGGGAATCTAAATCTCTACATTAACTCATTGCAATGTTGCTCTAATAGTAGATGGAAAGCACAATCTGGTCATTTTTAACTTTGTGTTTTTTAAAATTTACAAAGGTTAATGACAACCTGAGATGGACCTTTTTGTTCTCCAAGATCATATCAGATTTTCTACATCAAAAACACTTTCCCAAGACTGTTTGTTTGTTTCATTGGGGTTTGGTGAGCTTAGTTGGTTCAGTTGCTGGTTTGTTATATCGTTTTATCAGCAGTCAGATTTCAAAGCCTGCACCACCTGATGTTATCATGAAGGACTCTTCTCAGCCTCTTCCCATCATGGTCCACCTATCCTTTAGCTGGGATAGTTAGCTCGGTTGGCTGCAGTGTAGAGTGATGCCAACAGTTTGGGTTCAATTACTGCCCTGGTAAAGGTTACCATGAAGGGCACTCCTTCTCAACCTTTTGCCTTGCCTGAGATGTGGTGACCTCTGGATTAAACCACAGCAAGTTGTCTCTAATGAGAGAGCAGCCGTATGGCCCTATAGGCCAATGACGACTTTAGCTTTGTCTTACATGAGGCTTAATAACAACTATCTAGAAATCCAGTGATCTATCTTGAAAATACTTGTGACTCCATTGTCCTCTGGGATGAGGAATTCGAAAGATTCAGCTCACTGAGTGAAAGTGTCTTCCTAACCTTTGCTTTAAATGGTATGCTCCTCATCCCAAGAAACTGTTCTGTGATTGCTGTGTTGAGCAATAATTTTGCATGCTCCATGTTAACCCAGTCGTGTTTCCTGGTGTACAGTGTTCTAAATTAGCTAAGATAAATTTAAGTCATGTGTAACAGTTATTAGAAATGAATGTTTGTGTTCTTACTGCAAGTAATAAAGACTGCTTATCATCTTAAGCTGTCCCTGCCAAAACGGAGGCTAAATCCAAGGCCTTGAAAGCAAAGAAGGCCATTTTGAAGGGAGTTCATAGTCACAGGCAGAAGAAAATTAGGACAACACCTACCTTCAGGAGACCAAAGACACTCCGACTGAGAAGGCAACCCAAATATCCCAGAAAGAGTGCACCCAGGAGGAACAAGTATGTCTTCAAACCATTCATTTTCTTTTCATTAAGCTTTATTTCACTTAATAGTAGTGCGGCCTTGTATTGGAAATGCTCATTCTCTAGAGGGGAGAGTAAACATCTCACTTGTTTTTCTGGAGAAAAGCAAAGCACTACTGATGCTGAAAACGTTAGGTTAACATTTCATACTAATGAACTTGCACTAGGATTGGTTTTTAAAAAAAAAGTGTGATTTGGCCTGCACTGTCCAATTGGAATCCAAAGTAGCCAAGCAGGAAGCTGCGCAGCCGCATGTTGAATAGAATTCAATTTTCACTGTGTTGCTTGCAGTGGAGGTTTTCACTGATCTACGATCTACCGATATCAATCAATTTTGTTTGTCCAGTTAAGGTTTCTAATCCAATTCAGATGCTGGGTCAAGAGTTCTTTGTGGATACTTAGTATTCAGAGCAGTAGAATATAGTTAAACCCGATTTATCCACTTGGACCAGTCTTCCACTTTAGGTTTTGGAATAGGAAGGTGTTTCCATATTTAGACACTTTGCTTTTATACCTTTCCATTTCTATCTACACATTACATGTAAATTGTTTTTTTGATTGGGAGGAAAAACAATAGCTTGTGCACTGGCTTGGCTTGAGCTTGGATATTTGTTTGTTCATCTGTGATAAGAATTTACAGGAATGTATCTGGTGCAAATGATGTCTTTTAGCGATCAAAGCATGAGTGTATGATTATCACACTTTTATACTGATGCACCTTTACTCTGCAGATAACAGGCGGTATAGTTTTGTGTTGATACTTTGCAATACCTTTTGAAATGTTGCGTTACTGTTTTCTAGTAGAGTTTTTATAAAGCTTTTCATGATCCAGAGTTTAACAAATCAAATCTTTCTGCATACTATCTTTAGATTGGACCATTATGCTATTGTTAAGTTCCCTCTGACAACTGAGTCCGCTATGAAGAAAATAGAGGATAACAATACCTTGGTTTTCATTGTTGACATCAAGGCCAACAAACACCAGATCAAACAGGCTGTCAAGAAATTATATGATATTGATGTAGCTAAAGTCAACACTCTTATCAGGTAAGCAATAGAATATTAAATGTGAATGCTGAAAATTTAAGTATTGATGTTCTTTTCAAAGTGAAATATATTCTGAATGTATCTCCAGTTTGAGGACCAGTGCCTTGAATTTGGAAATTTGCTTTAAATTGGATTCCTGAATTAACTAGGTTGATGGATGCTTTAATAGACTCACTGCATTTCGTAGATTTTCTGTTAAATGTTCTGTAGCTTCATTCACGGCTTGTCTGATTTTTGTTTTGCAGCATTGTCACTAGGATTTTAGTAAAATTGGCTGGTGACTTTTTAAGCTTTATTCATTGGACTTTACTTTCATTTGCACCATTTCCGAGAATAGGTTCGGCTGTAATGTTTAGCATCCATCAGTGTGGCGATAATGCTATAGTCAGTATCCTAAAATGCTTCATTGTATAAGGTATCCTATTAGTTTACAGTAAAATATCTGGTTGTGCATTCACCTTTTGGTGAGACGAGTCACTGGTTGACCATCAGGTCTGATATTACAAGTTCTCTAAAGTGGTTTAAGTGGATCTTGATTGTTAGGAAGTTTATACAGCCATTTTAGAGATTGTAACCCAAAAAGTAGTAAAGATTGGAGACTATGCCTAAGGTTATATGAAGAATTTTTTAAAAAGTGCTTTGTGTTATGTGCAGATTAAGATCAGGTTTAATCTGGATCTTGATACTTACAGATGTAAATTCCATTATTACTGTACTGTAGAGATGGTAAATCTATGTAAACTTTTTTTATGGTGCCAAATTTGGAGAGTTCATTTTAATAATTGGAAATACTGACAACTTTTGATTGCTTAGTAAAACTTGTACTGTACAAGTGACAGTAAACTCTGTAGGAACCATACCACCTAGTTTAAACTCTGCATGGTCTCAAATAGCAAAGGCTTATTTTGTAACCCATGGTAAAGTTATGGCAGCTATGATTATCATAAAGATTGCTTCTGATGATCTCTGGTATGGACTTCTCCTATGCCACATGATTTGTGAATTTGCCACCAAGTTGATGAAATCTCTAGGTGTCCGATAGGTTATCAAGCTTGTTTATTGGCTAATTTTGGTGAAATATTCTCACTCAGTAAAAATGCACTGAGTCTTCATACTCTGAATGCTAGTGTGGAATATCAATTGGAGCACAATCGTAGTGACATAGTTTTTAATTACATTAACCAATTGAGTTTATATTATAAACTACATATTGAAATGCCTTGTTGTTGATTTCTAGCATATTTAGAAAAATCTAATCTATTAACGAGGTGTTGTAAAGGGGAAATTATTCAGTTTCATTATTTCTGAAAAATTGTCATCTGTAAGGTTTATATTTCAGTTATATTGGCTGAGTCATAAATATGGACGAACTCTGCTCTCATTCTCAGACATGACATGGGCATATTACAGGTCTCCAAGCAGGAAGTTGAAACTCTTAACTGGAAGCATATGCTCTGCAGTAACTTTAACCTGGGGCTCTGAATTGAAGACATAGGATGATTTTTGCATATGTTTACAAAATAAAGAGGCTAGAATTGGTGATCTGAAAGACTGAAATATACTGTGTAACCTTGAGTCTTTATCCAAACCTGACTTGTGATTTGTTAGAACCGTAAAGTTGTGTAGAATTCCTTGTGCAAAATGATGGAAACTGTTTCACCTGATCAGTGTGAAGAATTTGATTCAAAGGAACCACTGATGCACAATGATAAAGTTTGGTTATGTATTTATCTGCTGTTTTTGTCTCTGGTTTGTAATGATTGGTCTCTCGCCAGGCCTGATGGTGAAAAGAAGGCATATGTGCGACTGGCCCCAGACTACGATGCACTGGATGTTGCTAATAAGGTACATCTCTATCTCTCGCGCTCGCGCGCGCGCGCTCTCTCTCTCTTGATGTTTTCCTGCATAGAATGCAGAAAGAGATCATTTGGTCCATCAGGTCTGCACCTTTTTTCTGAAGAGGATCAGACCCACTCGTAGCCCTCCACCCTCTCCCCATAATTCTGTATTTACTGCAGTCAATCCAACGAACCTGCACATCTTTGGACTGTGTGAGCAAACTGAAGCACGCGGTGGAAACTCTCAGACACAGAACAAGCAAACTTTATCCCTGTCTATCAGCAGCAGCTTCTGTTCTGAGAGATTCTGCAGAATGTCATCTGATACCTCTGTTTGTATTCTTCCCATGGTAGCTTATGATCAGATGACACTTAGAGCTGAGGTGATGCCACTGTTTACTGAACTAATTGAAAATGCCCCTACTAGTTTTATGTACATGATAAAAAGTTGAGTGATTGTACTTCATATACAAAAGTGCAATGCTTTGGTATGGTAACTAACAATATGTACAAGAGATTTAGTATATGCACTTTCCCAGTACTGGAAAGGTTCTGTTTGTCTTCTATGGCTATTATAGAATGTGTTTATACTGTATACTCTTATCTTAGATAAGCTCCTGCTCACTGATTTTTTTTTTGTTTTTCAGATTGGCATCATCTAAACTGGCTTCACAAAAAACTGTAAAATATTTCAATAAAATTTTTAAAAGTTCTTTTGGCAGTGTACATTGAGTTTTTCCTTGGTCATTTGGAGCAATCTTATTAACTCAAATGTTTTTGGATCATAGACTGCTTATTTTAACATTACTAGTTTTAAGAATTTATGTACTGCTGCATGTGTTGATCCTATATCTGCTGATACACTACTGCTTTGTTTGTCTGCTCTGGAACCCTTCACTTGTGCTGCTGTAGCTTTGAAGATAAACACTTTTTCTTTCCTCCCATTTTCTGGCCTCTCTGTTTCTGTCTTATCCGAACTAGCGTCTGTATTCTGGCGTTAATGCTGTAATTTGCATGTGTTGATCCTATATCTGCTGATACACTACTGCTTTGTTTGTCTGCTCTGGAACCCTTCACTTGTGCTGCTGTAGCTTTGAAGATAAACACTTTTTTCTTTCCTCCCATTTTCTGGCCTCTCTGTTTCTGTCTTATCCGAACTAGTGTCTGTATTCTGGCGTTAATGCTGTAATTAAAAGATTACATTTACTCTCAGAATCTAACTTTGCAGTTAAAGCCCATGATTACCTAATTTCTGTAAACATCTCCAACAACACTTTCCTTAAGTTACATCTCATGCTTCGTGTGCATTTCCTTTTTCCCAACTACGTAACCTAATCTAATATTACAATAGCCTGTGCTCTGCACCTCTCCTTTAAAGCCCTTAATACTCATTCACTTAACCAGGCTTTCCTTCATATCCTGATTGGACACTGACCAAAGTAATATTCTCGGGGATAAGAAATTTGTGTTTGGTAGATTTGACTTGTAGATCATGGAATAACACTTTTATGGAAAAAAAAAACTCCTCTCTGGCTTGAGCTGCACCTGTTTTAAATCTGTCAATTCTGACTTGGCTTTGACTTGCTTTCAGTAATTAGGAGATGGTACTGTTCACTTGCACAGTCTGGGTGTGCTTCCCTGTGCTGATGTGTTATTCTGATGCAGCCTTTGCTTCAGGAATTGCTATCAGTGACAGAAAATAGCAGGATCTTCTCACTTAGTGCTCAGCACTGTTCCTGATATTGTGATTCCCCAATCTCAGAAGGAAGGAAGACTCCAACCATGGTCTTGGCAACATTCCACCCTCAAGCATCCAGTGATGAGATGCTGCATCCCCTGGCCTGTAGGTTTTGAGCTCCCAGGGCCTGAACTTGAACTCCTGGCACAAAGACATTCCCCTCCCCACCACTACAAATCCAAATATTGGCCAAGAATGATCCCAGCCACTTGATGCTAGAAGTGGTCTAGTGACTAGTAAGTCTAAACAAATTGCAAACATCCAAGTCTCGAGGGGGGGAAATGGAGAAACAGGGTGGGGGAAGGGGCCAATTGGAGAAGTGGGTACAAGGGGAAAGGATCTGATTAAAACAGTGACTATGGAAGAGAAAGATTTCACCAAATCTTTTGTCATCGGCACAATGGCTCAGTGATTAGCACTGCTGCTTTATAGCACCAGGGTACCAGGTTTGATTCCAGCCTCTGGTGTCTGTGTGGAGTTTGCACATTCTCCCCGTGTCTGCGTGGGTTTCCTCCCACAGTTCAAAGATGTGCAGATCAGGTGAATTGGCCATGCTAAATTGCCCCATAGTGTTAGGTCAATTAGTTAGAGGAAAATGGGTCTGGGTTGTTGTGAATTGGTTCGGCCGAAGAGTCTGTTTCCATACTATAGGGAATCTAATCTATGAAGTGTCTGAATCCTGCATGAATACAAAGTATTTCAAAAATATCAATTACGTACATGTAAATCATAATATGCTAATTTAATGACAACGTTACAATGTGTTCATTTTAAATTTTCCTTTAAGGTATATAGGCATTCCTGGCAAACTAACATTTGCCAATCCCTAAAATGCCCTTTTCAGGTTATGGTGAATTAAAACTAGGTTGACGAATAGTTCATAAGACTTGCATGATGCAGCAGGGTCCTATTCAGTTAATCTTATATAATGCATGATACACTAACTATAGTGAATGCTGAGGTCCTTGATTTCATACGTGTGTCAGTCCATAGTCTTGATGCTCATTGCAGGTAAAGAAAGGACTAATTTTCTGTTCACTTGAAATGGCTGATATTTATTTTGTTACAGATGATAAGTGTTTTAATGATTCTTTGTCTCCATTTCAGGCCTGTTTTATTATTGCTTTGAATGGCACAAGTTCAATTATCGTGACTTTAAATTGCACCCTAGTAAGTGTCATTGGAGTGTTGTCAAATAAAAGTTGACACCAAGCCACAACAGAAAAAGATGACTAAAAGCTTGGTTACAATTGAATTTTGAAGAGCACCTTTTAGGGGAAAAGGTGGCAAGGTGTAGGGAGGAAATATAATAGGTTCGTGGATGTCTTTTGGACATTCAAAAAAATTGCATATTCATTCATGCGTTTCTGCTGAATAGCAGTGTCAGTGGCTATAAATTCCTAATGTTAGTTTAAATTTTGGGTCATACAAATTCTACAGTTTTCCCTTAATTGCTGAGATTTTCTGGCATTGTATTCCTGTAACTTTCCAAGTAAAAGACTTCGGACTGAGTTTGTGGTAGTTTCCAGGCAAGCTAACTAGCCTACCTGTCATTACCTTGGCAGACTGTTTCACTATAGATGTGCCTCTGGTAGCATTTTAGATTCAGCTCATTTAGCTGAAGAATGTTTGGCATACGAAATCTGGCAGTAGTCACAAACTTTTAATGTTCTACCACATAGCAGTAACAGGATGGGTCAGAGTCAGCATGGATTCATGAAGGGGAAATCATACTTGACTAACCTTCTGGAACTTTTTGATGTAACTCAAGATGGACAAGGGCGATCCAGTGGATGTAGTGTACCTGGACTTTCAGAAAGCCTTTGATAAAGTCCCACATAGGAGGCTAGTGAGCAAAATTAGGGCGCATGGTATTGGGGGCAAAATACTGACTTGGATTAAAAATTGGTTGGCTGACAGGAAACAAAGAGTAGTGATAAACGGCTCCCTTTCGGAATGGCAAGCAGTGACCAGTGGGGTACCACAGGGATCAGTGCTGGGACCGCAGCTTTTTACAATGTACATTAATGATATAGATTATAGTATTAAAAGTAATATTAGCAAATTTGCTGATGATACAAAGCTGAGTGGCAGGGTGAAATGTGAGGAGGATGTTAGGAGATTACAGAGAGACCTGGACAGGCGAGGTGAGTGGACAGATGCATGGCAGATGCAGTTTAATGTGGATAAATGTGTGGTTATCCACTTTGGTTGCAAGAACAGGAAGGCAGATTACTACCTAAATGGGGCAGTACAATGAGATCTAGGTGTTCTTGTACATCAATCAATGAAAGCAAGCATGCAGGTACAGCAGGCAGTGAAGAAAGTTAATTGCATGCTGGCCTTCATAACAAGAGGAATTGAGTATAGAAGCAAAGAGGTTCTTCTGCAGCTGTACAGGGCCCTGGTGAGACCGCACCTGGAATACTGTGCGCAGTTCTGGTCTCCAAATTTGAGGAAAGACATTCTGGCTATTGAGAGAGTGCAGTGTAGATTCACGAGGTCAGTTTCCGGAATGGCGGGATTATTTTATGCTGAAAGATTGGAGTGACTGGGCTTGTATACGCTTCAGTTTAGAAGCTGAGAGTGGATCTGATTGAGATGTATAAGATTATTAAAGGATTGGACACTCTGGAGGCAGGAAGCACATTTCTGCTGATGGGTGAGTCCCGAATCAGAGGACACAGCTTAAAAATAAGGGTTAGGCCATTTAGAACAGAGTTGAGGGGAAACGTCTTCACCCAGAGTGGTGAGTGTGTGGAATGCTCTGCCCCAGAAGGCTGTGGAGGCTAAGTCTCTGGACTCTTTCAAGAAAGAGCTGTCGATAGAGCTCTTGAGGATAGTGGAATCAAGGGTTATGGGGATAAGACAGAAACAGGATACGATTGAGGATGATCAGCCATGATCCTAATGAATGGTGGTGCTGGCTTGAAGGACAGAATGGCCTACTCCTGCACCTATTGTCTGTCTATAGATTCGGTGTCTAGTGTACAATTAAATTGAGGCTCACTTTGGGAGTCTTGGTGGTTGATAGTCAAGCTTAGCAGCTCCAAACATCCAGATCAATAATTGATTAAACGGACCAGAGCTAGCTCACTACTGGTCCACCATTCCAGGTTATTAATCACCAGAAACATCCCACTGAGTGAGCGGGTAATGCATAATATGCAGCATCCTATTTGGGGTAAAGAAAATGGGAACCTTGATGGTGTTAATGAAGAAGTAGAGTCTAGAGAAAGCAGATAAAAAACAGTTCACATTAGAGAAGAGGAAGTTTGGGAGGTCTTAGATAATATAAAGATGGATAAATCTCTGCGACTTGATCTAACATATCCCAGTTGTAGGAAGTGAGAGGAAATTACGAGAGCTCCTTGCAGAAATATTTGCATCATCCATAATTATGCGGTGCCTGATGGCTGGAGGGTGGCTAATGTACCTTTCTTTAAGAAGGGTTGTAAAGAGAAACTGGGAAATTATAGACCTGTCAGTCTTTCTTTGGTTGTGGGTAAATTGTTGGAGGTGATTATAAAAAGATAGGATTTACGGACATTTAGAGAGGCAAAAATTGATTAAGATAGTCAATATGGTTTTGTGCAAGGAAAATAGCGTCTCTCAAACTTAACTTTTGTGAGAAAGTTACCAAAAATTGGCAGAGCAGTAGACGTTTATTTGGATTTTAGTAGAGCCTTTAACAAGGTTCTGCATGGTAGACTAGCTAGAAAAGTTAGGTCACATGGGTTTTGGGGTGAGCTTGCCAATTGGCTTTGTAATTGGTTTAATGGCAGGAGACAAGAGTAATGGTGAGGGGTTGCTTTTCAGACTGGAGGCCTGTGACCAACAGTGTTCCACACGGATCGGTTCTGGGACCTCTTTTGTTTGTCATTTATATAAATGATTTGAATGAATATCGAAGGTGTGGTTAAGTTTGTGGAGGACACAAATCGTCACTGTAGACAGTGAAGGAGTTTTCTAAGATTTACAAAGTGTGGTGGGTAGTGCTAAGTGTGGTGCTGGAAAAACACAGCTGGTCAGGCAGCATCCAAGGAGCAGGAGATGAAGAGCTTATGCTAGAAACATTGACTCCTGCTCCTCGGACACTGCCTGACAGGCTGTGCTTTTCTATGCCACATGTTTTGACTGATCTCCAGCATCTGCAGTCCTCACTTTCTCCTTTTGGGTAGTGTTGTAGAACACTATGTTGGGGTGGCATGATGGGGCAGTGGTTAGCCTCAGCACCAGGGTCCCAGGTTCGATTCCAACTTTGAGTTACTGTCCGTGTGGAGTTTGCACATGCTTCCCGTGTCTGCGTGGGTTTCCTCCCACAGTCCAAAAATGTACAGGTTAGGTGAATTGGCCATGCTAAATTGCCCATAGTGCCAAGTGCATTAGTCAGAGGGAAATGGGTCTGGGTGGGTTACTAATCGGAGGGTTGGTGTGGACTAGATGGGCCGAAAGGCCTGTTTCCACATTGTAGGGAATCTAATAAAGGTATCTAATCTAACAGAAGGACCTAAGGGTTCAGGTATATAATTCTTTAAAGTTTGTCTCATAGACAGGCTGGTTGAAAAGGTGTTTGGCACACTTGCCTTCATTGCTTAGTCCTTTTGAGTATAGGAATAAGGAAATTATGTTTAGGTTGTGCAAGACATTGGCAAGGCCTCCTTTGGATTACTGTCTGGTTTTGGCCATCCAGTTAATAGGAAGGGTATTATCATGCTGGAGAAGGTTCAGAACAGATTGCTGGGTATGCATGGTTTGAGTTTTAAAGGGTGGATAGGCCCCAACCTCACCATCAAACCAGTGGATAAAAGGGGTGCAGTGGTAGTTTGGTGCACTTACCTCTACACCGCTGAAGCCAGGTGCCAACTCTAAGACACCTCCTCCTACCACTCCCCCCATCACCAAACCATCAGCTCCCAGACCATACACAACCTCATCACCTCAGGAGATCTCCCACCCATAGCTTCCAACCTCGTAGTCTGGGAACCCCGCACCGCCCAATTCTACCTCCTTCCCAAGATCCACAAAGCTGACCACCCCGCCTGACCCATTGTCTCAGGATGCTCCTGCACCACCGAACTCATCTCCACCTACCTCGATACTGTCCTATCCCCCCCTAGTCCAGGAACTCCCCACATATGTTTGAGACACCACCCTTGTCTTCCAATTACAGGACTTCTGTTTCCCTGACCCCGAACACCTCATCTTCACCCTGGACTATCAATCCCCCTACACCTCCCTCTGCCATGAGCAGGGCCTCCAAGCCCTCTGTTTCTTCCTCTCCCGAACGTTCCCACCAGTACCCTTCCACTGACACTCTCTTATTTGTTTGGCTGAATTGGTCCTCACCCTCAACAATTTCTCCTTCGAGTCCTCCCACTCCCTCCAGATGAACATGGTAGCCAAAGCCCCAGCTATGCCTGTCTCTTTGGCTATGTAGAACAGTCAGTCTTCCGTAGTTACACCAGCACCACTCCACCCCCCTTCACTACACTGATGACTGCATCAATGCCATTATGTGCTCCTGCAAGATGGTTGAGCAGTTCTTCAACTTCAACACATTCCACCCTGTCCTTAACTTCACCTGGACCATCTCTGACACCTGCCTCACCTTCCTGGACCTCTCCAGTGACGACTGACTCAACACTGACATTTTTTTACAAACCCAATGACTCCCACAGCTACCTGGATTACACCTCTTCCCACCCTACCTCCTGCAAAAATGCTATCCCGTATTCCCAATTCCTCTGCCTCTGTCATATCTGCTCCCAGGAGGACCAGTTCCACCAGAGAACACACCAGATGGTCTCCTTATTTAAAGACTAATTTTCCCTCCCACGTGGTTGACGATGCTCTCCAATGCATCTCATCCACGTCCCACACCTCTGCCCTCAAACCCCACCTCTCCAACCGCAACAAGAACAGAACCCTCTTGGTCCTCATCTTCCACCCCACCAACCTTGGCATAAACCGCATCATCCACCGACATTTTCGCCACCTACAAATGGACCCCACCACCAGAGATATATTTCTCTCCCCACCCCTATCCGCTTTCCGCAAAGACCGTTCCCTCTGTGACTACCTGGTCAGATCCACGACCCCCCAACAATCCACCTTCCCCTGCCACTGCAGGAATTACAACACCTTCCCCCCCCCCTCACCTCCGCTCAAGGCCCCAAAGGAGCCTTCCACATTCACAAGGTTTCACCTGCATATTCACAAATGTCATTTATTGTATCTGTTTCAGGACACCCGCACCAATTAACCCCACCAAACATTTCAGCTCCCCCTCCCACTCTGCCGAGGACATGCAGGTCCTGGGCCGCCTCCACCTGGACCATCTCTCACTGCCCGATGCCTGGAGGAAGATCGCCTCATCTTCCACCTTGGAACACTTCAACCCCAGGGCATCAATGTGGACTTCACCAGTTTCCTCATTTCCACTCCCCCCACCTTACTACAGTTCCAACCTGCCAGCTCAGCACCATCCTCATGACTTGTCCTACCAGCCAATCTTCCTTCCCACCTATCCGCTCTACACTCCTCTCCAACCTATCCCCTTCATCCCCACCTCCATCCCACCTATTGTACTCTTAGCTACCTTTACCCAGCCCCACCCACCTCCCATTTCTCTCTCCACCCTGGAGACTCTCAGCCTCGTTCCTGATGAAGGGCTTTTGCCTGAAACGTCGATTTTCCTGCTCTAATGCTGCCTGACCTGCTATGCCTTTCCAGACCCCCTCTAATCTTGACTCTGATGTCCAGCATCTGCTGTCCTTACTTTCACGCCTGGGATGTTTTTCATTGGAGGATAGGAGGTTGAGAGATGATCTGATAATTTATAAAATGAGATGTAGATACTGGAAGCAGGTTTGCTCACTGAGCTGGAAGGTTCATTTCCAGACGTTTCGTCACCTAAATATCTTCAGTGGCCCCTGGGCAAACCTTTGTCTGGAGGCCCACTGAAGATGTTACCTAGTAGGGTGATGAAACGTCTGGAAATGAACCTTCCAGCTCAGCGAGCAAACCTGCATCCAGAACCTCAACCTGAGCTACAAATCTTCTCAAACCTTGCCAAGAGGTGTAGGTAGTTGATGGTAGTTGTCTTTTCCATAGGACGGGGAATTTCCACGCTGAGTGGGATGTGTCACTGTAAGGACATACGTGCAGGGCCAACATTTCAGTACCTTCAATGAGGAAAATATCAAACCAAATCAAAAGATTTGGAGATGCCGGTGTTGGACTGGGGTGTACAAAGTTAAAAATCACACAACACCAGGTTAATTGGAAGCACTAGCTTTCGGAGTGCAGCTTCTTCATCAGGTGGTTGTGGGAGGACACAATTGTAAGACAGACTTTATAGCAAAAGTTTATAGTGTGATGTAACTGAAATTATACATTGAAAAATACCTTGTTTGTTGAGTTTTTCATCTGTTGGAATACCATGATAGTTTCACTTTTTTCATGTGTAAATCACAAAACGTTTTTAAAAGTTTCATTCTCAGGTAAACTAACAATTGGTGTTAGCAAAGAAGTGAAAGTATCACGGTATTTGAACAGATGAAAGATTCAACAGACAATCAAGGTATAATTTCAAGGTATAATTTCAGTTACATCACACTGTAAACTTTTGCTATAAATTGTGTTTTACAACTGTGTCCTTCACAACCACCTGATGAAGGAGCGGCGCTTCGAAAGCTAGTGCTTCCAATTAAACCTGTTGGGCTATAACCTGCTGTTGTGTGATCTTTTTTAACTTGTACAAACCAAAAGTGGTGTAGAAAATTTGAAATCTTCGGTGATGGGCCCAGCTCAACATCTGAACCTAACCGAAGTGGAGTGGGGAAGCAACATGAAAGAGTGTGACTGGGACACTCCAGCTACATGGAAGACGCTGAGAGTAGTAGGGTGTCAGGAAGGTGATTTCCGGGTTGCGCGGTGTCAGGAGCGGAATTTCCGGTTCCGGTCGCGGTCCGGGATGGTTGCTAGGTAACCAGGGCCTAGGGGAGTAATGGTGGAAAATGTCACGTGGCTGCAGCGCGAGGGGGCCGCGTGCCCCCCCTTCCCCTGGCGCTGCTCGGCGGGCGGTTTCTCCGAGAGAGGGGGAGTCGGCCAACGGCCGGAGGAGCAGTTTGATCAATCCACATGGACTGGGTGGCGGAACTAAAGTGTTCCCTAAACCCCACAAACATTTAAATAGTAAGTTCAGGCCTTTGCATTTTACTGCAGCTGTCCCGGCTGCTGACTTCACCGGATGTATTATTTATTAATTAATGTCTTTATCGCCTACGAACACCGTTACCTTGCTGTCCTGTTCTGGATAATTAACCAGAGTTTCAATAGTCAACATTAAAGGATGTTGCAGCGCAGTGGTAGTGTACCTGCCTCTGAGCCAGGAATCCTAGGTTCAAGTTCCACCTGTTCCTGGGTTCATGAGAAAATATCTCAAAGGTCAGAGTCTGGGTTGATTAACGTGTTATGATTTGGAGGAGCCGGTGTTGGACCGGGGTGCACAAAGCTTAAAAATCACACAACACCAGGTTATAGTCCAACAGGTTTCTTTGGAAGCACTAGCTTTCAGAGTGACGCCCCTTCATCAGGTGACGAACATCCGGTGAAGGAGCGGCGCTCCGAAAGCTAGTGCTTCCAAATAAACCTGTTGGACTATAACCTGGTGTTGTGTGATTTTTAAGGATCAAAATGTTGTTTGAGTAAATAGCAGGAGTCTGTGGGACAGGCAGTGGAAAGCCACGTGTTGACATCGCTGGGATTTACCCAGCGAAAGTTGGCAATCCTATTACAATAAATGTTTTAAGAGGCATCGTCCACAATCAAACTGTGGACAATGAAAAACTTGTGATGGCTCCCCTTGGAAAGCTCAGGAGGTTGATAAAGGTCTGCCACACACAATGTGATTAGTGGTTATGGGAAGAAGGACAGAGTTTGACATAGATTTCTGTCTGGAGGAGAAAGTGAGGTCTGCAGATGCTGGAGATCAGAGCTGAAAATGTGTTGCTGGAAAAGCACAGCAGGTCAGGCAGCATCCAGGGAACAGGAGAATCGACGTTTCGGGCATAAGCCTGAAGAAGGGCTTATGCCCGAAACATCGATTCTCCTGTTCCCTGGATGCTGCCTGACCTGCTGCACTGTTCCAGCAACACATTTTCAGCATAGATTTCTGTCTCCCATTCCCAGTTTATATTGAGAAAAAGGTGGAAAGCCAGGACATGTGATCTATTTTGACAAAGTTACCATGGTGCCTCACGAAAAACCAGCACTGTCCTGGTTCTTTGAGTTTTCTGCAGTTGGCAGATGCTGTCTTCATGTCACATGTAAACAAGATGATATGTAAAGTATCCCATTTCCCAACTTCTCCAATCTCCTGTTTCTTTCGAGATCAGTAATTTTGCAGATGATACAAAAACTGCTGGGCTGCTTAATAATGAGGTTATAGGAAAATATAGGCTAATCAGTGGAAAATGGGATAAATGTGAGGTGATGCACTTGGACAGAACAACCAAAGCAGAGGGATACACAATGAATGTTTGAACTCTAGGAAGTACCAAGGATCAGAGTGACTTTGGGGCTTGTGTGTATACACCGGTCCCTTTAATGTGTTAAGATAGGTGGATAAAGTGGTTAAGAAGGCAAGGCATAAGAGTTTAAGAGCTGGGAGGTTATGCTGGAACTCTAGAAAACTAGAGCTAGAGTGTTATGTGCAGTTCTGGACTGAAAATTATTGGAGGAATGTGAGGAGAGGAAGGCACTGGTTCAGAGGAGATTTAACAAAATGTTGGGCTGGAGAGTTTCAGTTATGAAGAGATTGGACAGACTGGGATTGGTTTCTTTGCAGAAGTGATTGAGGAGGATATCATTGAAATGTGTAAAATTTTGAAGGGTTTAGATAGGATAGACAGAAAGAAACTTTTCTCTTTGATGGAGGAGTCATTAACCAGGGCGTAGTTTAAAGGTAAGGGAATCAAGGGCGAAAGTAGGAGAATGGGGTTGAGAAACGTATCAGCCATGATTGAATAGTGGAGCAGACTCGATGGGCTGAATGGCCTAACTTCTGCTCCTGTTTGTTATCGTCTTAAAAGGTTAGAGGAGATGTGAGGAATTTTTTTTTCCACCTAGTGGGTGGTGGAAATCTGGAATTTACAGCCTGTAAGCATGATAGAGGCAAAACCCTCAATGTTTAATAAGTACTTAGATGTGCGCTTGTGATGCCAAAGCATACAAGGCTTTGGGTCAAGTGCTGGAAAATGGGATGGAATAGTTAGGTAGTTGTTTTTGACTGGCATGGACACAAAGGATTAAAAGGCCTTTTTCTGGGCTATAGATAATTATGACTTAAGGATGCAGTTTTTAGCACCTCCCAAACCTGCACCTGCCTTTCTTTGCAGCACTAAAATGACCCCGAACAAAATCAAAAGTTATCATCTGGTTGTTACTGTGCTACATGCACTTTCTCCTCCTTTTCTTCTTCACCTCTCTTCAGCCTTTGAAATGGTTGAGAGCACAGTGCATCATCTATTGGACAGCTCAGTTCCACTGCCTTTCCTTTCTTTACCGTTTTGGCCATCTAATTATATGTGGAGAATTTCCTGTGTTAGCTCCTTTTCCCACACCCACACTTTCTCTGGAGTTTGCCATGAATCTAGCTCTCCCTTTTCCTCATCTACATTCCAACATTATGCAAATGCATCAAGTCAGTTTACAACTATATACTGGTGACACACAATTCTACCTAACCTTCACCAAGTACAATCCCTCTCCACTCCCTCTTTGTTTTCAGACTGGTTATCCAATGCCAAGTCTTGGATAGGCCAGAATTTTCTCCAACACCTGGAAAAATCAAAACCATTGTTTTAACCTTCCCTCTTTTCCTGAATGACATTCTGTCAATGCTAATTCAATCATTCTTTGCGCCTTTTTGGGCTAAGCCAGACCGTTCCATTTCTGATGTGCTTGGCCCCAGATTTCCTCCATTGCCAAGGAAACTTTTGTCAAATTTCAGGATCATCACCAGCCACTGTCACCGCTGCCTCTGCCAACCCATTTTGCAGTTTACAGCAAAACTTAGCGTTTGTCTCATTTTAACTGCATCTGTTCTTGAGCTACCAATCAGTTGTTTGAATTCTCAGCCCTTTTAAAATATAAAATAAAAACAGTCTGCCCGTGTCAGTGAGAGGTCACCAAAATACTAATTAATTTAATTTTTAAAAAGCCTTGGAATCTAAATAAAAACAAATACTGCCTGTATCAGTAAGAGTTTGAAAAAAAAAGTTGTTCTAGCTGTTTGTTGACAATACTCTTGAAGGTATCATTCTACCATTATTGATCCTAGGTTGTGGAAAGCAATCATTATCTGAATTAGAATGGGGTGCTAAATGGCCTGGTGTTGGTTAGAATACTAAATTGACAGATTATCAGGTTAGGACGGGAAATAGGTGGAGGGGTTAATGAGGGCTAAAGGGCTTAATATTTAAGAGAAACACACTTTCAGACTTAATTGTCTTTGTGACCACCTGGGCCAGGGGGCTTGAATCTGTTGCATTCTTGCACTGCCCCTCAATCCCTAGACTTAAAATCAGATCTGTCAGGGAAATTGACCTACTTGATCAGCCTTGGGAATGACAGTCCTACACAGTGTTTGAAAGGGCTTATGGACAGATATTGTGTGTGGGCAAGAGGTAGTAAGTGGAGATTAACGTGTGAGATTATTGACCTTGGTAAGATGAATGAGCCAACATTCTCAGTTTAGAAGATTGTGAGGTGACCTCAGTCAAATATACAAAGAATCGAGAGCTGTTTTTGATGTTAACGTGTCTGGAAACAGAGTGCATAGTTTCAGAATAAAGAGTTTCTTATTTAGGGTTAGCCATTATTTACTCTGATGGTTGTGAATTTTAGAAATGTCCTATCCCAATGGTATATTAATGCTCACTCATTGAGTATATTTATTGTTGAAAGCAATAGATTTTTGGATACAAGAGAACAGATGGATATATGGATCAGTTGGGAAAGTAGCATTGTGATAGAAGATCAACAGTGATTTTATTGAATGGCAGGACAGACTCAAGTGGCTGATGGTTGCTCTTGGTCCTGTTTTGTAGTTTCTTATGATATATTGTCATTCTTATTTGGAATCTAAACTCTCTTCTTTCTTTCTCTACTTTCCCCCGAGAAAAAACAACTCTATTGCAGTGTTAGTCTGCCCTGATTGACACTGGAGGGCAATCCCTGCGTGCTAATTGCTTTCTTGGTTGCTACTTTATGTGGCAGACTAGTAACTATTTGAGGGTATTTTACTTTTTTAGGCATTGTATGCAAAGCAAGACTTTATTCCCACCTAAAGTTCTCTCTCTGTGTACGTTGGGTAGCACCAAGCACTAAATTGTCATTGGAATGGTAACTAGCCACTTTAACCTTCCCAGCTAAGAGCATGAGTCAGCTTGCTACATCCAAATTACTGGTTGAAATGAATTGTCTGCACAGACAAGAAATCAAACCTTGGGCCTTCTAGATAATATGATTTGGGTACTACATTTAGTGATGCATTTACTTACTGGGCTGTCACTGTTCTTTCAGCAAAGAGTATCTGTATATATAGTGGCTTGACAGAAACAATTTGCTTTTGACAGGTGGAGTTTTTAAAACAGGCAGCAATGTTATCTGTTATGTCAAACGAAGCTGCCAGGTGCCTGAGGAAGAGTCTCAGGCAGTTTTCCTGGTTATGGTTTGTTCGTCGTTGTAGCTGCAAAAGGGAAATATCCGACGACAGTACATCAGTCAAACAGAAGCCCACAGTTAAATCTGAGAAGACATTAAAGTCAAGTAAGAGTCATGAACACGACTTCAATAAGGCAGACTTGGATGTTAAAGGTAATGCAGAGAGATTAACTGAGTTCCCAAAGAACTTCCACGGGTCTGCTACATTGAAAATGATAAAAAGACCAGCAATGAATCTTTCCACTGGAACTTCAAGAAAACGAAATAATGCTAGTTTTATTTTGCCATCTCAAAACCCTTCTAAAGTCATACATACACAATTGAACTTGAAACCTAGTCATGTCCGCAACTTGGAATTTCTCAACCTTAGAAATGATGATTTTACTAAAAGAAAAATATCAAAGATTTCTCCATTCATTGAAAGAGAGCCAAATTCAGAGATATTGTTTGGCATTGCACCTTGTAACCTGGCCCTTTCCCAATTGCGTAGAAAGATTTTCAGACTGTTTGTGAAAGAAAATCGAAGTCAGCGAGCTGAAATGCAGCAAATCTATCAGCGAGTAAGGGAAATCGGAGTGCCAGTACATCAGTTGATGAGAAAGGTTCTTGACAGGCTATGTGAGAACCATGTTCACCAAGGTATTTGTCTTGAGGTGACACCCCTGGACTATGTGAAATATGATCAATGCTCTTCAACAGATATTGATGGTTCTGAGTTTGAACACAGTGACAAACCGATTTTGTGGCTGGCATTGGAAGGAATCCAGGATCCCATGAACATGGGAGCTGTGCTTCGTTCAGCTTACTTTCTTGGAGTGGATCTTGTTCTTGTAAGTCAGCAAAACAGGTAACTATGAGCCCTTATATTTGAAGTTAACTATTGATTAGCCTTGGGTGTATTACGTTTTAAATCGCTGTTGAGCACAATCTGTGAAATGTAATTGGTATTTAAAGATTATCACAAAATAAATGAAAACCAAACATTAATAAATCAAATTCTTGTTTAATTGGGCGACCGAAGATGGAAACATAAAGCTTTAGTGCCAGGAGGAATGATGATCTTTTAAATGGATCCTCCGGTTTTGACATCTCTGCGATTCATTCAACTGTTGTGAATAAACGTTAAATCAAGAGTAATCTTGGGATAGGGTATTTTAAATTAGTTATTTACTGAGAGCATCTATAGTACTTTTATCACAAGAATAGCTTTTTGAAAGAAAACAGATGTTTAGATCTTTTATAAATTATACCAATAAGCATCTCATTAGTTTTTGATGTACATGTTGTAAATGCTGTGTCTGCTTTCACAAAATTGTCCAGCAGGTGGCACTCAAACCCTGTTTATTAAGTAAGAAAGACGTCTTCTCCAACCCCCTTTGCCAACTGAGCTGGTTCAAAAGTTATTTAAGGAATACCGGCAAGACTTGTTGTCAAGGTGGCATTGTCCCATTTTAGGGGTGTCCATGTATACTTTGTAACAGTGAGGTCAGATAAACAATTTTCTTTGTCATTCAAAATCTACAAATAAATTAGGAGCAAAATTGTTTTTGAATTTGAGTTCTCAGGGCTGGTCTGGTATCCATCTGCATGAATGTCATTTTTTGTGTTGAGTGAGTGTTAGTGAAAAAAATTAAATTGGTGAAGATATTTTGAAATGATTGACCTGCGATGAATCACAGTGATGTCAGCAACTGATACTGTTTTATTTAAACTATATCCACGTGTTATTGGTATTATACAGGTCATTTATTGAAAATATTTTCAGCAAATTATTATACTCATTCTAAAACATATTTATTTTGGTATGTTGCATTGTTATAATATAATTTGCAATGTGAAATGACCAGGACTGGTCTCAACAGGAGACAGATTTATGGCCATAAACTGAATAAAATCTGTTCCCCTGAAGTGTTTGGCTGGTAATTTTGAACATGTTGTATTGATCCATTTACTGCTAACAAAGTGGCA
The DNA here is from genome assembly GCF_004010195.1 of Chiloscyllium plagiosum. Lineage (NCBI taxonomy): Eukaryota > Metazoa > Chordata > Chondrichthyes > Orectolobiformes > Hemiscylliidae > Chiloscyllium > Chiloscyllium plagiosum. The sequence continues at coordinate 21,502,841 of NC_057737.1, read as the reverse complement.
ACTATTCTCACTGAAAATACTCTTGCCTCTAGATTTGAAAGATGTAGACTCAAGTCCCATTGCAGGACTTAACCACGTCATCTGGAAAACCACTTGAGTGTAATATGGAGGGAATACCACAGTATCAGAATTGTTATATTGTCGATGAAATGTAAAACTGAGGCATCACAGATATGGAAAATGTCATACAGTCTTTTAAGGAATAGAGTCATACAGTAAGGAAAGAGACCCTTCGGTCCAACTCGTCCGTGCTGACCAGACCTTGTCCCATTTGCCAGCATTTGGCCTATATCCCTGTAAACCATTCCTGTTCGTATACCCATCCAGGTGCCTTTTAAATGTTGTAATTGTACCCGCCTCAACATGAAACTGTTACCCTTCTGGTCCTTTCTAAATCTTCCCCCTCTCACCTCAAATGTATGCCCTCTAGTATTGGACTCCCCCACCATAGGAAAAGGACCTTGGCTAGTCACCCTACCCATGCACCTCATGATTTTATAAAGCTCTGTGGTCACATCACTGACTCTCCAGGGGAAAAAAAAGCCCCAGCCAATTGAGCCTCTCCCTATAATTCAAATCCTTCAGTCCTGGCAATATCCTTGTAAATGTTTTCTGCACCCTCTCAAGCTTAACAACATCTTTCCTATAGAAGGGTGACCAGAATTGTATGCAGTATTCCAAAAGTGGCCTTACCAATGTCCTGTACAGCCGCAACATGACATCCCAACTCCTATACTCAGTGTTCTAACCAATGAAGGCAAGCGTGCCAAACACTTCCTTCACTATCCTGTCTACCTATGACTCCACTTTCAAGGAACTATGCACCTGCATCCCTAGGTCTTTTTGTTCAGCCACACTGCCCAGGGCCCGACCATGAACTGTATAAGTCCTGCTCTGATTTGCCTTGCCAAAATGCATCTCCTCACATTTATCAAAATTAAACTCCAACTTCCATTCTTTGATCTACTGGCCCATCTGGTCAAGGTCTCATTGTACTTTGACTTAATGTTCTTCACTGTTTTGGTGTCATCTGCAAACTTACTAACCATATCTCCTGCATTCACAAAGCAGTGGACCCAGAACGATCTGTGCAGCACACTGCTAGTCACCAGCCTCTAGTCAGAAAGGCAATCCTCTACAACTACTCTCTGTTCCTTACCATCAAGCCAATTTTGTATCCAACTAGCTAGGTCCCCCAGATCCCATGTGATCTATCATTACTAACCAGTCTACTGTGTGGAACCTTGACAGACACTTTGCTGAAGTCTGTATAGACAACATTGACTGCACTGCCTTCATCGATAATCTTTGTCACTTCTTCAAAAAATTCAATCAAGTTAGTGAGACACAGTTTCCCATGTGTAAAGCCATGTTGAGTATCCCTAATTAGTCCTTGCCTTTCCAAATCTCCCAGTTTTCCAAATAATATAATGTCCCACAACTGTTGTCATGAAAACAGATTAACTCATAATTTCATCCATCTCAATGTGGTTTGTGGGATCTTGCTGTGCACACATACCAACTTCAGTATACATGAGCACGAATTAGAAACAGAGGTAAGCCATTCATCCTCTCTTGCTTGCTCCAACATTCAGTAAGTTGAAGGCTGGTCTGATTGTGAATTCAAATCCACATTCCTGCCTCAAGCCAATAACCTTTGACTCCCATGTTCAGGAAGAACCTGTTCACCTCTGCCTTAAAGGTATTGAGTTGCGTTGCATCCAGCGTTCTCTGGGGAAGAGAATTCCAAACAGTCTCATCCCTCAGAGAAAGAAATCCCCCTTAACTGTACCTGAAATGGCAGACCATTTGTTTTTAAAGTATGTCCTTTATTTCTTATCTTTCTCACAATGGGAAGTATCTTTTCTGCATCGACCCTGTCAAGTCCCTTCCCGATCCTGTGTGTTTCGCTAAGATCGCCTCTTGATCTTCAAAACTGCAATGGATGCAGGCACAGCTTGCTCAACCTTCCCTCATAAGGCAACCTCAACCACACCTCCACTTCCAATTTCAAGAATCAGTGAATTAGTTGAGTGAAGCTTCTCTGAACTGCTTTTAATGCATTTACTGAGATCAAAACTCTGCAAATATTCCCCATGTGTCACCAATGCCATAGACAACTGTAGTAAAACTTTGAGATTACTTTCCCCTTGCAATAAATAACAATGTGCCATTTGCTTTCTGGATCACTTGCATAGCAACTTTGTTATGATTAATTTACCGAGACACACACAGTTCTTTGTACCTCAGAGTTCTGCAATCTCTCTATGTATATAATTTGTTGCTTCTAAACTTCCTGACAGAGTGGACCTTTTCCCACATTATAAACCACCTGTCAGAGTTTTGCTCAGTCACTAACTATATCCCTTAGCAGATTCACAATGTACTCGTCCCAACTCATCTCCTACCCTTGTTTATGTCATTAGCGAGTTTAGTTATAGTACATTTGGTCCCTTCATCCAACTCTTTGATAAAGACTGTAAATAGTTGAGACCCCAGCAATGATCACTGTGGCACTCCACTCGTTGCATCTTGCCAACTTGAAAATGACCCATTTGTGCCCATTCGCAGCTTTCTATTAGCCAAGCATTCCTCTATTCTTGCCAATACTTTACTCCATACACAATGAGCGCTTAGTTTGTGTAGGAACCTTTGATGTTGCACCTTGTCAAATACTTTATGGAAAGCTAAGTACAGTCAATATACTTTTATCTGTATTGCTTGTAGTTTTGTCAAAAAACTCAAAAAGAATTAGTGAAGTGGGATTTCCCTTTCACAACATCGTGTTAACTCTACCTGACTGCATTAAGATTTTCTAAGTATGCTGCTGTCACCTTTTTTTTAACCGATTCCAACATTTTCTCTTTGTCAGATGTTAAGTTAGCAAGCCTACAGTTTCTTGATTTCTGTCACCCTTCTTTCTTGAACAGTTGAGCCACATTTGCTCTTTTCCAATCTGACGGGACATTTTCTAGAATTCAGAAAAATTAAAACTAACGCATCTACTACCTCAGCAGCCTTGTCTGTTAAAACCCTAAGATGAAATCTGTCAGGGCCAGGGCACATGTCAGATTTTAGCTGTAAGAATTTTTTCAGCACCCTTTCTCTACTAATTGTAATTGTTTTAAGTTCCTCATTCCCTTTTACGTTTTGAGTCACAATCATTTTTGGAAGTCATTCGTATGGTCCACAGTGAAGACAGGCAGAAGATAAATGTTCAGTCCATCTGCTCGTTCCATATTTTCCATTGTTCTTGAGAGGACCAGTTCTCACGTTCCTTCCTATTTCACCTCTCAAATCTCTGACTACCCTTTGTTATATTTGTAGCTAGTTTCTTTCTATGCTCTAATTTCTCTTTCCTTATTAATCTTATAGTCATGCTTTGTCTGCTGTATTCTGTTCAATATTCTGAACTGCCACACCTCTACAGAACTTTCCTTCAGTTTGTTATTACCTTTAACTTCCTTAGTTCACCAAAGCTAGTGCACTCTTCCTTTAGAATCCTCTTTTTTTAATAACTGTGTATTTTCTCCATATTCTGAAAAAGCTTATAGAGTGTCCACCACTAAATCTTTTTCCTGATGAAGGGCTTATGCCCAAAACATCAACTCTCCTGCTCCTCGGATGCTGCCTGACCTGCTGTGCTTTTTCCAGGGCCACTTTATTTTTGACACTATATCTCTTCTGGCCTAAACTTAATTTAGTTTCCAATTTACTTTAGACACTTTTGTCTTTATTTCCTCAATTCCCCTGCATAACTAACTAATCTTGGATCCACTCTGGGTCTGGTTACTGATCTCTAGTTGGCTCTAGAACATGTTGCTGTCAGAAACTGTCCCAAAAACACTGTGCATGACATTCAGGCTGCTAATGGCAATTTGATTAACCCAATCTAGATGTGGATTAAAATTTCCCATAATTGGTGCTATACCTTTCTCTCAATCCCCTAATATGTCTTCCCGTGCCCTGTCCCATAGGGCGATGGGTGGGCAGGGTGGAGGCATGTACCATTCGTTCAAGAGTGATTTCTTAAAAATTATTATTTTTCACCTTTATGCAAACTGACTTTACATCCTGGTCTCTTCAAACAAGGTAATCACTCTCAAATGTTCCAATGGCATCTGTAATGAACAGATCCTTTCACATTTACATAGCTTCCTGTCATTTCTACATGTCATGTGCCCTTGAATATTTGGGTCCCAGTCTTTGTGATAGTAATAGTTATAGCTCAAACACACATTATTGTGTATTTACTATACATTTATGATATAAATAATACTATTTCTTATCCCTACTTCAGCAGAATCTCTTTCCTCCAATTATGCCATTGGCATCAGTGTCCAGTCCCAATCAGATATCCCAAACCCTGACACTGAGCAGGTAACACAGCTGTTTGGACTCTCACTTACAGCTTCAGGAAGGAGCGTCGCCCTGAAAGCTAGTGTGCTTCCGATTAAACCTGTTGGACTATAACCTGGTGTTGTGTGATTTTTAGTTTCAGGAAATGTAACCTTTCTCCGTAACTATGCCGTTGCCTACTACCATTACATTCCTTTCTGACTACCCCTGCTAGAAAGGCTTCCCATGCCATCGTCCATTTGCTCATTCACACAAGCTGCAAGGTCGCTAAACCCGCTAGACAACTTCAAAAGCTGAGGCTCCTTACTCCCAATAGACATTAGTAATTTTAGGGCTTTAGCAGTATTAGCCAAATTATTGTTCAGCCTTACGTATGCAACATATTCACCCATCAATAACATAGTTGTTATCTGTGATGTCATGCTTTAACTGGCATCACCACCCCCCCCCCCCCCTCACAAAGTGAGGTAGTTATCAGACTGAGACTCAGTTAAGAGCCCCCAGCCTCTGCCCATCAGCTCAGCCTCAAAGATGCTGCCCCATCCCCCAGCTCAAGCATAATTAATGGACACTCCCCTGCTCTCATGCTGCTTTTCAAAAAGCAAATCATTACCTCTGAAACACTTTTTGTTTGGTATTCTGAGGTTGTGAACACTTTCTTAATGTCAAGTCTCTAACAGTAACCTGTTATACTAAGAGTTACAAACAAAACTGATCTACTTCAACATCTTGTTACAAAAATTAGCTGCTGTGTGACACCTTTAACACAGCACTCAAGAAGGTGCTGAGCTTGTATGAACATTATTCATTGAGTTCAGGCAAGATATTGTGCAGACTATACACAGGGCTATCAATTCTTGGAAATCAAAAGAAAAGAAAGGTTTTTTTAGATAGAGCCCTTCATGACCACAGGAAATCCCCATGCATTTTACGGATAATGAAATAGTTTAGAAACGTAGTCACTGCTGTAGCAAAGGAAATGCAGTAGCCAATTTGCACACAGCAAGTGCTCCGACAAACAGCATGTTGTTCATGACTAAATCTATTGCTTTGATGTCAGTGGGAGGATAAAAATTACCAGGATTACTTGGATAACCACATTTTTTTTCAAAAATAGTGCCATGAAATCTTATTTGCCCTCCAGAATTTGGCATGAATTTCATGTCTTATCTGAACTGTGGACTGTAAGACAATAGGATGTAGGAGCAGACGTAGGGCATTCAGCCCATTGAGTCTGCTGTGCCATTCAAAGAGATCATGGCTGATTTGAAAATCCTCAATTCCACTTCCCTGCCTTTTCCCTATAACCCTTGATTCCCTTACTGTTTGAGAAGCTGTTTAGCCCAGCATTGATCTACTTAATGATCCAGTCTCGTTAGCCCTTTACAGTAAAGAATTCTACAGAGTCACTACTCTCTGAGAGAAGAAATTCCTCCTCATTCCTATCTTAAATGCCCAACCCAGTACTAGACTGATATATCAATTTTGATTTTTGTACTCCAGTCCTGGAATGGGACTTGAATTCACAACCTTCTGAATCAGCGGTAAGAGTACAACCAGTAGCACCACAGCTGACAATAGCTGTATATTTTAAGTGTGAATCATATATTTGGTAAATGAAGAAATGTACAAAATGGAGATTCATTGTCCAGAGAAACTTTGCATAGTTTTTGCTTATTTTGCTAACGTTCATTTTGTATTATCTTCCAGTTGTTCTCTAACACCAACTGTGAGCAAAGCTAGTGCTGGAGTTCTTGAAGTTATGACTATATATTGCACTTCTAGTTTACCTCAAGTACTAACGGTAACAGAAATTTAGACTTTGAATATTATGACATTACCTTCGGAGTGTTTTCTAAATAATTTTACAATAGCACTGTTGTCTTCTTTAACTTATATACAGGCAAAAGCAGCCCAAGGCTGGCAAATAGTGGGAACCGTTGGAAAGTCTACAGAGGCTACCTTTGCACCAGTCATTCCCTGTGCAGAATTCCAGTGGAGGCAACAGACGATTCTGGTTCTGGGTAGCGTAAAATGGCTGCTTAATTTGCAAGTGTTGGACAGAAATTGTAGTTAAAATTGTATGGCAATAAATTGAATGTTTAGACTTTACATTCAAACCTGATGAAATGATACCCTACTGCAGAGGATTACTCTGTGTGAAAACGTGTACATAAAATATTTCTTTGTTCAATTTATATGAACAATTTATGCCTTTTTAAAAGTGATGCAACTACAAAAAAGTGCCATTTGTGAGTGACAAAGGATGTGGCAGACAAGCAGGAAAGTGGAGTTAATACAATAGTCAGAAACCCATGATCTTGTGAAGGGTGGTGCAGGCTGGTGGAGCCAAGTGGATTACTCCTACACCTAATTCTCATGTTCCCATTTGCTTTCTGTGTACACTGATTCGATGTACAATTTTATGAAACTGGCTTGTCACAGCTGTATGTACTTTGATATAATTTTTTACTCAAACCACTTGAGCACAAAATCTAGGCTGACAGTATTGAAGGAGTGTTAAATGCTTAGAGCTGCTGTATTTTGGATTAGATGTTAAACCAAGTAATTATTTGCTTCGTCAGGTAAACTTATAAGATCCCATTATACTATTCGGGGAAAAGCAGGGGAGTTCTCCAGATGGCTTGGCCAACTTCTATACTTCAACCAATACCACCAGGAAAGATTACCTGGATCTTTATCTCCAACTTTTCTGGGATCTTAGGTTGCAGTGTAACTGCTGCTATTGTCTGCATTACAACTGTTAGTATACTACAAATGTAATTAAGTGACTTATGAGGTGCTTTGAACTATCCTGCGGATATGGAAAGCAATGTAGAAATGTAAATAATTTTGGATTTCTTTTATGTTTGTCCTTGTGCTGATATGAAATATTACAGGGAAAAGATTGGAGCTGACTGCAGCAATTTGCTTCTGATGTATAAACAAATGGAGATGAGTAAAGGGAGCCTTACCCTGCAGCTGACTGTGGTATTCCTGACCTGAGTTGTTTGATGTGCGCAAATTGTTCTGCTCTTCAGCTGTCTGAGCACAATACTCCCTAGAATGTTTGAGCCAACATTATGATAATTGCACATCAACCAAAAAGCAGCATTTTAGGTTGTGATTTGGGTTCCAATTTGATATCCAAATACATGGATGTAACACTGGTTGCAGCATAACTACAGTTAAAATGTCAAAGCCATTTACTGGCCCTTGTTGAAGCCTTCAATATTGTACACACACTCTTGCCTACACTCACTTAACATTTTGAAATGAGCTGCAAGAGAACAGAGTGCATGTCAAAGGCACAGAGTGCTTTTGTCACTGGACGTCAGTGTTGATCAGATTAAATTCAGTTTTCAGTATGATTGGGATTTGCAAACTGCTTTACACATTGCAGACAATGATTTCAGAAAGGCAGGAGCAGTAAGCAACCACATTGTTTTTACATGTCCAAATCACTAGCTTTTGCTTTGCGTTTAACATTGAGTTTGTTGCAGTTAATTTTACACATGGAAACCGTTTTTATCTCCTGAACTACAGGAAATGAAGGTTTTGGCCTTTCTGATGATGTAAGCAGCCTGTGTCATGCAATGCTGACGATACCAGCAGGTAGAGGCTTGCAACCTGGGATTGAATCTTTGAATGTGTCTGTTGCTGCAGGTAATTGTTAGCGAAAGAATTCCACACCAGTTTAGACAGTTGCATTCAATATATTTTTTGTCCTATTCAGAAACAATAATTGTGCACAATAAGGACCAAATATTATAAAGAATAAATAGAAAGCCTTTGAGCATAACCTTTGCATTGAATAATTTTTGGAAGGATTCTGAACATTGCCAAACGTACATTGTGAAAGGTGTAAATTGCAGTTTAATTCAGAGTTGATTTGAAACACTTTTTGCTGACGTGCATTTTATATCAGAGACACACACATTAGTTAATTAACGTGAATGTTTGCCTAGTAGCTTACGTCCTATGTTAATGTAGGCATTACAATTTATTTGCAGCATTCCTGGAATTAAATATTTTATGTATGGACTTTTGTAGTTTGAGTAGTGGAAATGAATTAACAACTTCTGTTCACAAAAATTGCAACAGATAGTATTTATGAAAGATATAGAACAGGTTAGTGTAAGTAAAGATGTGTAGCTTGCTTGTGTAACCTCATGCTCAGGATTAGAGCTAGCAGCTATCTCAATGGTTGGGCAAGTGGGCCTCTAGGTCACTGATTCACTAGATCCAATCCAATTTGACACCACTTTTAAACTCAATATTTTTCAATAAAGGTAATTGGGTTCTTGTTCTCCCAATTTTGTTGTCGTGACTTGATTTTCCTTATTTTCTTCTTTCAGGAATTCTCTTACATGGTATAGCCAGCAAGAGAATGAAAACATGACAAAGGCATATCTCCTTATGCTGGTCTCCCTACACTTTTACACTTGCTTTAAATCTGGAAATAGTTTGGTGGCTGTCTGTAATAAAGCTTCCTGACTGGACAAATTTAAGTGCTGTGTACATTGGTGCTGTGTAATTTGTAATTCACTCTTATCATGTGAACCCAACAGTTACAGAATAAATAAAGCTGCTTTATAGACTGACCTTTGTAGAAATGGTGTTCGAATGTAAATGACTGTTTGTATAATTGTGACCATCTGCTTGGGTTAAGTTTTGACTTCTACCTTCCCTACTCTGTGGGGAATTTACCTGCAAATTCCTTTGTGTGATATTGTATATGCAACCGGTTGGGCATTAACTGTGGGAATAATGCTAATAATCTGGAACTTGCAAAGATTGCAATGAACGTGGAACATATTTCTTAAAAGGAATGTATGCATTATAATAAAATCTATGGCACAGAAATGGCCATTCAGCTCAATGGATTTGAGCCCCACACAAGCCTCATTACGCTGTACTCCATCAAACGCTTACCAACGTACTCTTTTATTCCTTTTCCCATCATGTTTGACTACCTTCCCGTTAGACAAACCTGTCAACATTCTTTGTATATTTAATATTTGTTAACTTCAGAATACTTTTTAAGTTACATTTTCAGTAACAGTCTGGATCACTCCAGAGGCATGTCAGCAGCAATTTGCATATTGTTGGAACTTAAGTATTGTTATGGTGTTAATTGTTTCACTGCAGGAAACCTGCATGGAATAATGGTTATTTTACGTATTGTGCACAGATGTAAATGTATTTTCTATACTTGGGCAAGGTTATATAACCTATAAAATAGGTTAAGAAAATAATTCTGTTTCGGCTAGATTATACATACTTTTTACTGTCTTGTCTTGCCAATTTTTGCCTATCCACTGAAGATGATATTTCTTTGCCTCTGTTCAGTTCCACTGGCACAGGTTCAAATGTACAGATATACAAAGTGACAAACTGAGAAAGATTAGTTGATGCATGACTCCTTTCCCATTCAGCCTTGTTACAACGAATTGACAAAGCTTGCAGTACTGCAGCCCTCCAAAATGTTGTGTAACCAAGTGGGAAAGGGGGAAGTCATATTTAAAGAAACTGTAGCCTAAATCAGGGAAAGAAAGAATTATCTGAAACTGCTTGTGTGCACCACCAACACCCCCTTTTCCTCCCCCTTTCCAAGCTAATGATGACCATGAGGTACATTCCACATAACATTTAAGTACAACATTGACAACATCCAGGATTGCAATTACTGGGTAAGGTAATTACCTATTCCAAAGGGCAACAATCATTCAGGCATTAACCAATTTTAAGCTAACAAAGCTTGTATCCATATTCTCTCATTTTCCCTAGTTTAGGTTAGATTTAGATTAGATTAGTTTCCCTACAGTGTGGAACCAGGCCCTTCAGCCCAAAAGGTCCACACCGACCCTCCGAAGAGTAACCCACCCAAACCCCATTTCCCTCTGAATAATTTAATCTTTCCACAGCCTACTCTGTTCCATAGAAAACCTATACAAATATATCTTTGAGCTAAAATATTTCCGAATTGGCAGCATCTGCATAAAGTGAATCACAGAATCTCTACAGTGTGGAAACAGGCCATTTAGCCCACCAAGTCCAAACTGACCCTCTGAACAGTGTCCTACCCTATCTAATTCATTGAGGTATCCCACTATAAGGAAGGGCCCTGCAGAAGCCAATGAGAAATAATTTGTTAATATGTGCATAATCTTTAATTCCTTTATTATTTTAAATAATTCTGCCAAGCCTCCCTAGACTTTTCTAAAGTAAAGAGATCCAGTAACAGTTATGGACTTTTAGATTTGATTTTAATATAGGTTCCCTACCCTAAATGCTTCTATATCATCCATCATGGGGATAAACTAAGCTTAACTGAGGTCTGATTTTGGGACATTATAGCAGGGTCTTAAGAAGAGAAGTCAGAAAGAGAGCACCAGCATGAACTGGCTTCTTTGGGTCCAGCAGCTTCAAAACTGCCTATCTCCTTCCAGAGAGAAGCTAGACTGCCCTGCCAAAACCAAATCACACCAGTGAAAAGCTGAGCTGGGAGAACAGACCATTCCCGTTTCATTGTACAAGCTTTTTTCATACTTGAAAGCCTTTTCCCTGAGGTAGTAACTGTTAGTTGTCATGAAACTGGCCCTAAAACACTTCAACATAGACTTTTTGGAGTCTGTGTCTTTTATGACCTCTCTGGAAAAAAACCAAAGACAGCATAACCTTGTTAAAGGAGCATCATCATTACAAGCCGCAAGAAGCAAATATTGTTTTTTGTTGTATTCTAATTGACTGGGGAAAACAAAATTAAACACGATTGCATCTCCGTATTGTGTTGTTGTGGTGCATATCACTGATTTTTTTTTACCCTTTGTAATTGTGGAACTGGCGGAGATTAACTGCTTCAGGTCAGAATAGGAATTGAGTATGGGATCCTGCTGCATTGGGCTGCACCTTTACCTGCTGGGTTATGAAGGAAATGCCAACTCGTTAATTTATTTAATAAGACTGTAAGAGATTTCAAGACTGGGGGCACATTTTTAAGGTAAGAGGAGAGAGATTTAAAAAAGACATGGCAATTTTTTTGATACAGAGGGTGGTACCCCTGTGGAATGAACCTCCTGAGGATCCAAGTATAATTGCAACATTTAACAGACTTTTGGATAAGTACATGAATAGGAAAGGTTTGGAGGGATACAGGCCAGGAGTATGCAAGTGGGACTAGTTTGGGATTATAGTTGGCATGGACTGGTTGGGTCGAGGGGTCTGTTTCTGTGCTGTATGACTATGACTCTGGGAGTAGGAACATTCAGCACATCTTCCATCCAATAAGATCATGGCTGTTCTGATATTCCTCCATATATTTTATCCTGCATTTCCCTTAACGCTTGATTCCTCGACTGATCAAGAATTTATCTATCTCAGCCTTAAATATACACAAGGATTCTGTGCTTGCAGTTCTCTGTGGCAAAGAATTCCAAAGACTCATTGATCCTCTTACAGAAGAAATTCCTCTTCATCTCAGTGTTAAATTAGCACCACTTTATTCAGAGACTGTGCCCTCTGGCCCTGACTCCTATGTTTCAATAAGATCACCTCGCATTTGTCTAACTTCGGTGAGACGAGTCCCAACCTGCTTAGGCTTTGTTCATAAGATAATCTTTCTGTAGTAAGGATCATCCCAGTGAACTGCCCCCAATGAAATACCTTTCCTTAAATAAGGGGACCAAAACTGCTCGCAATACACGGTGATGTACATAGATGTGGTCTCACCAGCACTTTGGACAATTGCAGTAAGATCACCACTCTTATACTGCAATCTTCTTGAAATAAGGGCTAACATTCTTTTTGCCTTCCTGATTCCCTGGTATACCCGAGTACTGGCTTTCTATGTTTCATGCATGAATAACCACAATTCTGTTTGTATTGCAGCTTTCTGCTGTTTATCTCCATTTAAATAATATTCTGTCTTTTTGTTCTCCCATCCTATATGAACAACTTCACAGTTTCCCATATTATTTGCCAACTTATTGCCCGCTAAGTAACCTATCATTATCTCTCTGTAAGCTGCATCTCTCTCGCATTCTGCTGTTCCACCTATTTTTGTGTTGTGTGCAATAGAATGTAACCTTTTGGAAATGGAAATGTTAGCTAAAATTTTTAATGTCTGAAATATTTATGTCTGACCCGACAACTCATACCACAATGAGAATAGTGGCCTAAAACTCTAGCTGTATGGCTATTGCCTTTCAAAACCTGAGACAGAACATAGAATCACTGAATGCTGGAATGATTATATACAGGAGACCATTCAACCCATCATTGCACTGCCACTCTGTAAGAGTTAAAAGACATTTAGTAGAATCAAAAATACAATGGTAATTCACATGGAATTTTTGTCCTTTCCATTCACTTAATTGTCTCGTAATAGCAGACACGGTTTCTAATAATCGGTTGGCTAAACCAGTGCATTAGTAAGGCTGAACCTAAATAGAGCAGGAAAAGGAGAGAAATAAAGAAAGATCCAAGCACGAAAAGATACTAAGTGAAATGTTGTTTTGTCATATTTATATGTGGATGTGCTTGAAGGCTATGGTAATTCAGTAATAAAAATAAGATTGGCTGAGGCTGATATTAAATTTAGTTGCAACTGAGCAGTGAAGGAAGGATTCTGGCCGTTTAAAAATTCTGGGTTACAATGTTTGCTCTTCCAGATTGTGCTCATTAATGTGATTGTCATGCCTGTAAAGCAACAAGGGTTGCTTTTTTTGTTACTACAGTCCGTCTTAGTGCCTGTAAAAGAGTCTACTCACTTTGAAAGGATAAAGTGGGATTGAAGCAGCATATGATTCAGTAGCTTGGGAAATCGGCTAGGTTTGCTAGGCGTGTAACATTTCTGTTGTGTAACTGTAAGTTTCCTCATTAATGTCCACAAAACATTATCACTCTTCTTGTCAAACATAGGCCACATGCTGCACCTTGTGGAAATTAAATCGAACCTGCTTCCTGAAGTTTTATTTAAATATGTTCCTTCTATATATGGGTAAGGCTGACAACATTTTTTTTTGTCCATTCTTTGCTGTCCGAAAATTGTTTGCAAGCCACACTGCGTAAGGGTGTGTGCATACAGCACCCAAGGACAATAGTGAATCAGTTTTTTTTTATGACAATAGCCATTTATCTAAAGCAAACCCACAAATTACCAGATTTATTGATTTCCATTTTGGAATTTACCAAAATGGGTTTTTAGCTCATGACCTTGGAATTGTTAGTCCATAACTGCTAACCTCTCATACCCTATGACACCCTTGTGACCAGTGTCTATATACAGAGAGTTTTTGAAATTGCAGTTTTCATTGCTCTGCAGAGTCCTGTATAACTAAACTTTAATACAAACAAAGACAACATTCAATCCATAGATTGATTATCCAATGAACACAAAGTCGTGCTATCGTTGTACTGAGTGAATACACTGACAGTTCGCATTTTCAGTCTGCTTCTAGCAGGTGAATGCAAATCTATTGTAACTTCATTTATTTCAATCAATGATGGTCCTTCTGGAACAAATGATCTTAAATATCTTCAAGTGTCACACACTGGGAAGGTCTTTATATCTCGTGTTCAGCTTTCAAGGCTGGCTGCAATTCTGATTATTTACTGTCTCAGAAATGCAAGATGCCTGGACCCTCTTCATACATGGTAATTAGGTATTACATTATTAATAATGCTGTGGTGGTCACTTAGCTCTGTTAGCTGGATGGTTGGTTTGCAATGCAAAGTGATGCCAAAAGCATGGTTTTAGTGCCTGTACCAGCTGAGATGAAGCAATCTCCTCAGCCTCTTGCTGTTGTGACTGTCAGGATAAACCACCTCCAGTCATCTCCCTCCTTCTCTCATGAGAAAGCAGTCCCCTCTGGTGACTTTAACTTTACTAATATCATAATCATTAGCTAGTTTACTAAATCTCAAGCAATAGCTAGCAGAACAATTAAGGGCGTGTTCAAAAGCATGACTGCAAACGCTGGAATTCTGAAATATAAACAGACCATGCTGGAAGTCAGGAAGCATCTGTGGAAAAAGAAAAAGGTTGAAAGGGCACAAGATTTTGGTTCAACAACTAAATGTGAGGGCAGGGTGGGTGTGTTCAGTTACATCACTTGACCACCAGTCTCTTATGCACCAAACTACTTGTGCAAACCTGACAGGCAGAACTTAGGCAAGTTTCTCAGCATATTGCAGACCCTAAAATTGGAATCATCCGTCACCAGAAGCTGCCAGCTAATTGGGGGCCAGTAGCTTTTGGTTGGTCAAGGCCTACTCTTCAGAGAATCTAGCAACAAGGAGGCAAGTGCTACTTCTTTCTTTGTAGGGTTAAGTGTTATGGAAAAGGGGTATCAGGAAAGTTGGAGAAAGGGAAATGGTTGGCTTTCAGAGATCACCCCCTTGGTCTCCATCCAAGCCTCCAAATGCTTCTAGAATGGGGCAAATGATGTCTGTGAAACTTGGCAGGCAGGTTACTCTGGTTTCCCAGTCCAGCCAACTTTCTCACCTGAGAAGATCAGGAAGGTGATGAGTTGAACCTCTTTATGAATTATTGGTTACTATTAATTGCTGAATATTTCCTTCAGTGCTGTTTTGTTTTAGGATTAAAAATTGGCCATGTCCTGCAGAGAACTCCTGCTCTTGTTCAAAACACGTACTGAATGTAACAAGGGGTTACCCAGGTGGACCTCATAGAATATGAGTTCCCCGACTGAGGCTGTTAACCTGGTCTAATCAGGGAGTCCTGACTGACAGATATAAACAGGAGCATCAGAGATTCTGTTCACTCTGAGAGCTGGCTCTGAGGGAGCCGGACCCGTATCAAGTCCTATGAACATGTAACTAAAGGGTGAGTTGGTGACAGAATACCAGCCTCTGTGGAGTTATTTCAACAGATGTGAATTAAACGTACCTAAACAATCTTTTTGAATGAGGCATTAAAGTAATAAAATGTTTACATTGGTTTAACATTATCTTCAAATTAAATTAAATTCCCTCAAGTTTGGAAGTAGGCCCAACAAGTCCATACCGTCCCTCCAAAGAGTAACCCACCCAGACCCATTTCCCTACATTTACCCCTGATTAACACACCTAACACTATGGACAATTTACCATGGCCAATTCACCTGACCTGCATATCTTTGGATTGTGGGAGGAAACCCACACAGACACAGGGAGAATGTGCAAACTCCACACACACAGTCGCCCAAGGTGGGAATCGAATCCAGATCCCTGGTACTGTGAGGCAGCAGTGCTAACCACTGAGATGCAACACTCCCTCAGATTCTGAAGTCTCAGACTACATCATTTGTTCACGTACTGAAATGGGGACTTAAATCCGCATGGCTGGATTTTTAACCACCATTGGAGCTGGGGCAGGTGGGCTTGAAACCAAACCCTGGCTAGCTGGAATGCTGCTTCCTTGGCTCCATCCTGGCTGAGATCCATGTTTGCAGCAGTGAGATTGAGGCATGCAGGGTTATCCACATACACGTGTCAGTCAGGCTGATTAAAAGCTAACTGAGGCCAATTAAAGGAGGCTTTCAGAGACCAGTTTCAGAGGTGAATGTCTGGCAGTGTTCCACACCGGCCCCGAGACCTGTCTGCCTGCGTGGGCACAGAAGCCTGCCGTCAGGTAGTGAATCGGCTGTTAAATTTGTTTTTTCAAACTCTTCGTCTGCTTCGGTTCTCTGCTCAAAGGCAGTTCCGACCCATATCACACGACCTCCACGACTCGTAAGGGAGGCAGCTGCTGAATCCACCCCAACTGGAACATGGATGAAAGCCTATGCTGTTGGCATCAATCTGATTGACCATGACACACATCCTCCCAAAAGGATCAAGTTGCTGTGGCAACACTGACTTTTTATATGCAAGTTGTCATCTGCAGCTAATGATGGTAGAGGCTACGATTTTTTTTCCATTGTTTAGTTGACCAGGAATCTCTCCCATTTTTAACTCCTTCCCTTAGCAAATGTTGACAGGATTTGCTGGTTGCAAGTTCGGCTATGATATGAACAGACCTTTCCTGGCCATCAGATCTGGGGCTGGGACTTGAACACAGTTTCTGACTCAGATGCAGGAACACTACATGCTGCTCTACAAGACCTCCTATTATAAACTTAAAGAATAAGAGCTTGGACAGAGGTCACCTCTATCTTGAAGTGTCTTCTCTCTCACTTAACCCTACATTGTAGCCTGCTGCTCCCTCTGGTCCTCCAGCTTCAAGAACCTGCACATCATCTTTAATTCGGTGAAGAGTCAATTAATTTGGATGTGGGGTTGGGGTAGGGAGCAGGAACGGACCACTGTGCAAATCCCAGCCATGGACCATTCCCTCAGGGAATTAGGAATCAGACCTCATATTTGGAGGAAAACCCTACCTACTGCTTTGGAGGCAAGAATGTTCCTATCCTATCCCACCTGCAAAGAACGATCTTGTCACAAGTGAAGTCTTGAACTGCGAACCAGGGGTTTGTATAGTCACATTGCACAAGCAACTCAGTTACCCTGAAGCCACTGCAGGACCTTGACAACTGTGTGACAGTTGATGCTGTAATACATTTGTTAAATAATCAAAATATGGAAATAGCCTTAAGTAGGTTTTGGCTCCATCAGGGTATCATAATCTAAGGAGGTAATGCTTATGTTATCCCTCAAAACAAGAAATTAGATGACTAATGTATATGTAAATTACACGAAGAGGCACATCAGTGTCTGGGTTCACATTAAGCTTTCCAATTCAAAGAGCAATGTTTCCATTAGCATCTCAGGCTTCAAGTGACCGAGGTTAAGACAGTGTATATGACCTTTATAGCTTTAGGCCACATGTTAGGATACAGTGATGATGATAATGAGCGTGTCTCCTAGGGGCTTGCTGTCACACTGCTGAGTCTAATGTGGAAAGTGCAAATTCCATTTGGGCTGGACTGGAAGTGTGTATGACAGTGTATGTGGGTGGGAGTGGTGCATGAATGAGGACAATGGCAGGAACATATGTGTGGAATCTTTCACTCTGTTGCACTGAGAGTCCTATATTGTAGGCAATTTTTTGCCAAAACTTACACATTGATAAAATTTGTCAAGATACATTACAAAACATTAACTTGAATATTGTGTAATCTGCAAGAGAATTTGGTTTGTCCGAATAAAGTATGTTCCACTCATTATGATTATAATAGTCTTAATATTTTAAAATGCATTCTGTGTGAGATGCACAGTCTGAGAGTATAACTTTTCAAACTGGAAGGTTGAGAAAGTTTGATAGATATTCTTCCAACACGCCTTTGAGGTGTCCAAATACATTTCAAATGCTTTTAATTCACAATGTACATACATTACAATTTCCCCACGTGCAGTTACTGAGAGAAAGATGCAATCCGTTGTTAGGGCAGTGTACAGGAAGCTCAATCCTGCATCCCAGCACCTGACAGGGAAGTATTTGATGATGACACTGGATGAAAAAATGTTCCATTTCTCCTCATCTCAATAAGCACAAAATAAGTTAAATAATGAAACTGATTCTGCTTGTGCTACAAGATTCATTTGTACAAACCATCCAATACTGATCTAAAGGTTGAGAAATACAGAGTCACTGCAAATTAGATTACTCATGCAGATAATTCTTATCTTTCTGGTTCCCCCTTCTTTCTGCAGTTTCTCTCCCACAGTGAAGATACTGATCCTGGACAGATTTACAAGAGTAATAAAAACAAAACCATTTCAAAGCAAGATTATACTTATACACTTAATTATAGTTTTTTCATAACAAATCATATTTTCACTGGCTTGATGCATTACTTCAAGCCATCACCCTCAGAAATATTTCTGCTGCAATATCATTTAATCTGCAACTGAGAATGGTTGATTAGCGGCAGACTGGTTGGCTTTCAAAACATTAATCTTAGCACAAGATTTTTAAAGCGATGCTGCTGCCTAAAAGGGAATGGAAGAAGTATTTTTGTTTCCTGAGGGGATGATTTTGTCTTGTCTCCATGTACAATGACAGTGTAAATGAGAGTGGGAAGATTTACTCTGGCAGGTATTGCTGGCAATAATGGGTATGTTCAAAAATTAAAACACATTAACGATTCCAATCAAAATACTGAATTCAAGAAACTTTCATTTACTTGCATATGATCCTTGTGCAGAAAATGATGACAATAAGTCATCTTCACTGGTGCCTATATAGGTTATTCTTTCTTAGTTATAATGGTTAAAGGTACCTCCACTTACCTACCTCCTGTGATCCTGAAAACTGCTGAAATCCTTATCATGTCTTTATTAGAATAGAATAGAACCTCTTTACTTGACTGTTCCAATGTTTTCCTAGTTAACTTCCTATTTTTCCAACTCCTGGTAATGAGCTAATATGTAATTCTACTACCCATAGTCTAAATCGCACTGAGGTTCAATTCAATGAACCCCCTTGTGTTTGTGGATCTACCTGAGCTCCTGGTGCACAACTCTTCAATTATAACAGTTTTACCCTGGTTTCCACATCCCTGCAGCGATTCCCACCACCCTATTTCCATAACCTCCTTCAGTCCGTCAATTCTGATATCTTGCCTCGTGGATTTTTATGGCCCTGCCAGTGGTACTTTCAACTCCCCCAAGCCTGGGAATTTCCCCAAACATTTCCACCTCGCTCTCCTATTTTAGACATAGCACTTTGACCAAACTTTCTGTCACCCATTGTAATATTTCCTTGCGTGGTGCAGTGTCACATGTTTGATAACTCTTATGAGGGGCTTTAGGATGTTTTATTAGATGAAAGGTGAAATTTCAATGTAAGTTTTTATTATTAAAACAAAGTTGAATTTAATTATTACTATTTTGACAGCACACTCACTGCTATGCAAAATGGGATTCCTTGGAGATGTACACTCGAGAACATTTTCACAAGTACCAGTGACTGGTGTGTGTATGTGTATGTGTATATATGTTTGTCTGAGTGGGTATGTGTGTGTGTGTGCACGCATGAGCCTTGACAGCCGGTTTTTAATTATTATTGAAAGCAGATCCTTATCTGGTGCACAAATATGCCCATCTTCCCGCAGATATAGTTGTGTTCAGGAGGAGGAATCTGGGCTGATTTCCATCCCCCTCCTTTAGAATCATAGAATGCTCACAGTCTGGAAGCAGGCCATTCGACCCATCCAGTCCACACCGACCATCAGAAGAATATCCCACCCAGACCCATCCCCCTACCCCTGTAACCCTGCATTTCCTGCGGCTAATCCACTTAATCTACACATCCCTGGACACTTTAGACAATTTAGCATGGTGAATCCTTCTAAGCTGCACATCTTTGAACTTTGGGATGAAACTGGAGCACCCAGAGGAAACCCACACAGGCGCAGGGAGAATATACAGACTCCACCTGAGGGTAGACTTGCACCCGGATCCCTCGTGCTGTGAGACAGCAGTGCTAACCACTGAGCCACTGTGCCACCTTCTTATCCTTACATATTGAGATCAATTTTATGATCCAGCTGCTGCTTTGGGACCAGTCAACTGGGTTAGTCTGTCACACACAGTCTCATCAAACAACAGCCTGATAATTATGCTTATGGTAACATCCCTTATAGACAATATCCCAGATACTGCCATCGCCCTTATTGCGATGTCCTGTACCCCTCACTGAGACAGATCCATCACAGGTCTGGCACAATGGTTTTCAGTCAGGAGAGAGATGGCCTGAGAATTCTCAACATTGACTCCAACCTCATGAAGTCTCATGGCATCTAGTCAAACCTGAGCAAAGAAACTTCCTGTTGATTACCATCCACCTGCATCTCCTTGGCTGATGAATCAGTACTCTTCCACGTTGGACATCATTTGGAGGATGAACTGAAATTGGCAAGGCCAGAGAATGTATTCTAGGTGTGGGATCTCAAAATCCAAGAGTAGGTTGAGAGCACCAATCTGGATTGAGCTGGTCAAAGCCTTATTAGTCGTAGTTGGTAGATGGTAAGGAAACTAACAAGAGGGAAAAGGCTACTTGGTCTTATCCTTACCTATGTACTTATAACAGATGCATCTATCCATAAGACATAGGAGTGGAAATAAGGCCATTTGGCCCATCGAGTCCACTCTGCCATTCAGTCCTGGCTGATGGGCATTTCAACTCCACTTACCCGCATTCTCCCCGTAGCCCTTAATTCTTTGCGAGTTCCTTAATTCCTCAAAAGACAGTATCAGTAGGAGTCACCACCACACAGTCCTTGTTAGGACAAAGTCCCATTTTCACATTGAGGATACCCTCCATTGAGTTGAGTCCATATTAATAGGATTAGATTTTGAACAAATTGCGTGAGTCAAGACTGGGAATCCATGAAGTGCTATGAACCATCAGCAGCAGTAAAACCAGAGTCAACAACATGATTTAACCTTATGATGTGGCATATCTCCACTCTATTATTAACAACAAGCCTGGTTCAATGAAGAGTGCAGAAAGGCATACCAGGAGCAATACCAGGCATGCCTGAAAAGGAGGTTTCAACTGGTGAAGCTACAACACAGGACAAGTTGAGTTAAGCAACATTAGGAGCAGTGATGATCAGAACTAAGCAACCCCATAATCAGTGATTTCTATGTAAGCTCCAAGTAATTGGTGGTGTAGAATTAAACTCACTGGAGGAAAAGGCTCCACAAATATTCCCGTCCTTAATGATGAAAGAGTTCAGCACAGCAGTGCAAAAGGTAAGGCTGAAGTATTTGTTGGTATCCTCAGCTAAATGCCAAGTAGACTAACCATCTTGGCCTTCTTCTCAGATTCTAGCACCAAAGATATCAATTTTTAGCCAATTCAGTTCACTCTACATGATATTAAGAAACAGCTGAAAGAATTGGATAGTGCAAAGTCTATAGAGTCTGACAACATTCTAGTAATAATACTGAAGATGTGTGCTCTAGGAGTAGCCGAGCCCCTAGCTAGATGTCCCAGTATTACAAACTGGCATCTCTCGACAATGTGGAAATTTGCCAGGTATGTCCTGACTGTAAAAAGCAAGAAAAATCTGACTCGGCCAACTACTGCCCCATCAATCTACTTTCAGTTCTTTGCAAAGTGATGGAAGATGTCTTCAATAATGTTATCAAATGGCTTGTACCAAAATAACCAGCTCAGTTTCAGTTCCACCATGTCCACTTACCTCCTTACCTTATTACAGCCTTGATTCAAATATGGACAAAAGAACTGAAAGCCAGAGGGGGAAGAGTGTGTCTACCCTTGACATCAGGGAAGCGTTTGATAAACATGACATCAAAGAGCCCTAACAAAACTGGAGTCAATGTGAATCTGGCACATAGGAAGATAGTTGTTGCAGGTCAATCATCTCAGTCCATCGACGTCATTGCAAGAGTTCCATAGGGTAATGTTCTAGGCCCAATCATCTTCCAGCTTCTCCATCAATGACCTTCCCTTCATCTTGAAATGAGGATGTTCGCAGATGACTGCATAATGTTCAACATCATTTACAACCCCTCATACTGAAGCAGTCTGAGTATGAATGCAGCATGTAGAACATTCAAGTTTGGGTTGATAAGTGGAAAATAATATTTGGGAAGTGCAAATGCCAGGAATGTTTACCTCTAACTAGAGACAACCTAACCAGCATGCCTTCCTATTCAGTTGCATTACCATTGCTGAATCCCTGACTATCAACATTCTGGGTTGGGGGAGGTGGTTTTCGATGGACCAGAAACTGAACTCAATCAGGCATATCAATACTTGGCTACAAGAGCAGGTCAGAGGCCAGGAATTCTGTAGAAAATTACTCTCCTCCTGACTCCTCAAAGTGAGTCCACCATCTATAAAAGATACAAGTTGGGAATGTGATGGAACACTCACCACTTGTCTGGATGAATGCAACTCAAACAACACAAGAAGCTCAACAGCATCCAGAACAATGCAGCCCAGTAGATTGGCACCCCATTTAACACATTCAACATTGACTGCCTTCACCAGCGACGCACAGTGACAACAGCGTGAATCACTTAGACTACTTGTTGCAACAATTCATCAAATCCCCCGGACTGCTCTTTCAAAACCTGTGACATCTACCACCTAAACTGACAAGGACAGTAAATATGAGAACACTGTCACTTGCAAGTCCCCTCTAAGTCACACACCATCATGGCTTGAAACTATATCACTTTTCCTTCACAGTTGCTAGATCAAAATCTTGGAACTCCCTCTCTTACAGCACTTTGGGTATACCTAGACCCAGACTGACTGGAGTTCAAGATGGCTGCTCCCTAAGACCTTCTCAGGGGCAATAGAGTAAGGCAATAAATGCCTAGCTAGTGATCCCCATGTTGAATTTAAAACAAGAACTATTTTCTTCTCCTGTATCTGGAACCTTCCACTGTACTGAACATATTATACTGAAAATGAAGGCAAATGTGGACGTCAATGTTTTTCCCAGAGTTGATATGAAAGACCATGTACATCATTGCATCAATATATTTCTTGGCTTTCCACAGATGATTGATACGAATGTTACCAAAAAATACTCATATAGTGCTTATAATTTACCACAATTTTGGATTTAATTTAAAGTGATGTCTATTAATATTATAATATGCTGGTTTGGAAGAGCTGGTGCTGTTAGTGATGCAGTAAAAAGTACATTTCTAGACATATTGAAATGAAGGAAATGTGTAATCAATGAAGCAGCACACCATTATGTGTAATATAGTTTGCTTTTTCTTTTCATGTTCTGCCATTATTTGCTTTGTAAATGATTGTATTTATTTCTAAGTTTCTACTTACCCATTATATTTTGTGGTGTTAATGGTTAAAACATACATATGTTGGAACATAGCAATGTCTTGGGCAGGGGAAAACCATTCATGCAACTCACCTACCAAACATCCCATCACTTTCTTTATCATGCTTCTCAAACAAATGGACAGGAAATCAAACTAATTTTTAAATCACACCATGGCTTTCTGTTCCATTATCACTGACTAGACCCTTTCTCCCCAATTCTACCCTTTTCAGACAAAGAAAATGTCTATTTATATGAGATATCCTCCACGCCTATAAGAATTCTGTACATATAAATTTTCAGTATCCAAATGCTTCATATTAATCTCACAAGACCTTTGTCAAGCATTTTATTGATCTGCATCCTCCTTCTTCTCTACCTTTTCAAGGTAGACAATCTTTATTTCTAAACCTGGCCTCTGATTACATGAGTCTGCCTTGTGTTCCCACCTCCAGCCCGCCCAAACCCCAGCCCCAACCTCTCACAGCAAATATACTCCCTCTTGTCATTCCACATCATATCTTTGACACATTAACCAAAACTGAACAGAGTTGTAAATGCTGCCTCAAGGTAAAATACACCTCCGATGTTGCATTCTCAATTACAAATCACAGTAAATGCCCACATTTTAGTTGCATTCTTTACTGCAAGTGAAAACAGAACCAGTGGCTCAAGCTACTTACATTTTAAACAGTTAAATATGACTTCACTACTCTTTCTATTTGAAAAGAGTTGTATCTGTTCAAGTTAACTTGTAATTGACAGACCTGAGTTGTAATACTAGGTAAGATGCTGTGTCCTGGAAATTAAACTTATGAAGCTCCAAAACAAATTGCTTGCCTAAATTTAATTCAAATGGCTTAACATTGCATTGTACCTGCATAGTTTGGATCAATGCAGACAAAATCACATTATATTGATGCAACGTGGTGTGGTATAATAACAGGCTTTGTCTATCCCTGGTTGATTCAGTGGCAGCAAGTTACTTTAGACAATTGCTTTTCCAGAACACTGGCAGTCTTATACATTGGAATTACTCACTACTTTGTGACTTACTAGCGCAAAAATGACCAAATCATTTAAGGTACAGCCAGAGTATCTCCTTCAAGACGTTCACATTTTCAGTACCTAATTCCAAGTGAAATTGTTATGTGATATAATGGCAAGGCTGGGAGCTCAAAAATTCATAGCAACTCAAAGTTGCAGGCTGAAATGGTTTTTCCACTGTTCTCGAAAAGATAAGTTCAATTCATCATGTGCTAAAATAACTGTTAATCAATAGCTTTCTTTTGTTCTACTCTCTTCTTGAGAAGCTTGTCTTTGGGCCACTGTCAGTGTGAAGAAGTAACTGACTAGTTGTTTTTAACATTCACTTATAATCGCACGATAGTGATTTTTACTGCATTGGGGCACTTCACCGTTCTGTGGAACATGACTGTCTTGAAAAAAGGCAGGATCTTCTTCCTCCTTAAACAAAGGATTGTCCAAATTGTATTTTGATTAGGACAGTTTCCCTTTAATGATGAACTTAAGTTAGATAAGTGTTCCAGGTTATCATTCCCTAATGCTTATATCTAATATATGGGCTGGAGATCTCATTTCATGAGAATTCTTACCAAAACCTTGAAATTACTGTAGACAGCTCTCTCTGCCTGTCTGTCTCTGACAATCTTGACTCAGTGGTTGCCCTTTCAGCGCTGAGTTATAAAACCTTGGATTTGAAGTTTGAGTCAAAAGGCTGAGGACTGAAATCTCACTCTAAAGACATGAGGTTTAGGCTGGCACTTCAGAATATACCAATAGTGTGCAGAAATATCCGAGGTGCTGCCTTTCACCTGAAACTTTAAACCTTCCCAAGTGATCATTAGAGATCCTACTGCACTTTTTCGAAGAACAGCGGAATTGTTCTCACAGTGACCTGACCAATGCTTATCCCTTAACAGCTATCACAGATTCTGATTATCTGAATATTGTTACACTGCTCTTTGTAAGTTCTTACTGTAGGTCAAAGGGGAAATAAAAGAGGCTATGGTTTACTGCACCTCCCAGTGCCACCCACAAAGCTGGGGGGAAGAAAAGGTCTCAGAAGCTATCATAAGATACAGAGCTAAGGATTGAGTGCCCTCAGTGGTGAGAGCACTGTTTCTTCTGATGACATCTTTTCAACACAAAAGTGCCTTAAAGCAACATACAGCTGTTTTGGAGCACTTTGCAATTACGTTCTTCTGCTGGTCCCTTCCAGGGCAAGGTGCTTATATACCACTGGGAGCAAAGAAAGCACTTCACTTGCTTGTAGTGGATAATTGGGTGTTAGCCCCATGGCTTGATTTGCCAACAGCCACCTTTTTCCAAAAGCAAAATGCCACAGATGCTGGAAATCTAAAAAATAATTACTTTTGAAAAAAGTGTAAATGCTGTAATCCTTAACAGAAACAAACCGCATCGTGGTGATATAGTTTTCCATTGCCTCTTCCTCTGAAGCCTATTCATTAGGTGTAAATAGGACGGTGATAATACAGGCTGGTTATTTATTTTATTGAGGTAAAGCAAAACTGTGTGTGGGCATAATGAAAATATGGGAAACAGAGTGGGTCTCTATGAATCTAAAAATAACATTATTTCAAACAGATGCACCATATCGGAACAGACAAGCAAACATTGCAACAGCAAGAAAACTCCCAATATAAATACTTTGCCAATTTCCTTTATAACGTCTGATCTGGAAATCCTTTCAGTCTATTGAATTAATGAGATGCTCTGCAGATTATTCACATACTTGTTTCGTCGACTTCTTGTGAATTATTTGGACTGTTTCTTTTTGCCTGTCCTTTAATCACTTTTGTTTTCAAAGCACTAATTTCTCTGGACCATTGTCCGTTTCCCTGGGAAAACCATTATTTTTGGTTCTCCTCTTTATTGATCGAGCCAGCTACCTCTTGAGCTATTAATTAAAGTTGTAAATGCGGTGCCACCGCTGGTACAGTCCTTTATTGGATTTGAGAGACTTAATGCATTTAAAACTAAAATAGCTTTGGGCAGGAAAAGGTGGCCTTGATTGCAACCAAGTCCAACAGTAACGAGTTGAGTTTATGTTTGAGCCTGACACAGAGAGAGAGAGAGAGAAAGCAAACTGCGATGTAAACAATAGCTGTTCATTCATTACAATCTGTCTCTTACCTGAATAAACGACACCACTGGGTAAAGTTTGCAATTCTCCGGTTGTAATGTGGTGATAATAGCACTTTGTAAATGTAATCAACCTTGGGTCTTGTTAGTTCCACAGGTGCAATTAACATTACCATCTGCTAAGCTGTGATTAATGGTGTTTACAAATAGGCTACAACATGTTAAATATTGTTGTACTCTCCTCTCTCACTTTCTAGTAAAAAAAGGGCAGAAGAGTTTAACATTTTCCCTGTGGAGGGTATGCTATGGGCTTCTGTTAATTAGCAGAATATTTCTTTGTTGTAATTATGAAAACTATCATTAAACTCTGTACCAGCTGTAGTGTTGACAAGGTCAATGCAGAAGTCAAAGCAACTAATAGCGATTTGATATAACCTGTGTCTCATCACTAATTGATGAATATGGATAAAGCTCTTTTGTGAAATATAACATATGGCACGTTTAAGAAAACACACATCTTTTATTTTTCTAAATTCCCTTTGCATTTTGGTCATCTGCGCAGTATTAATGCTCTCGCCTATAATTTGGCTTTCGATAAATGTCTACTACTGTCCGTATAATTCTGTTGACACAAATGTCAGGGTTGACAACACTGATCTTTTAACAAAAGTCTTAAAAATTTATTTTTGATCGAGTGCAAATAGCTCAGAATAATTGAACATTATTAAGAATAAGCAAGTTAAAGGGTAACATTGGAAAGAGTATATCTCAGCTGATTGGTCGCCTTTGTACGAAGCAGCATTGTTGAAGCAAAATGGGAAATATTGGGAAGATTGTTTGATGAAATTTTAATTTGCCAATACACTTAGCAAATATGTTTGAAACAAATTTCTTATCAATAGAACTAGACAGGATTAGTCATTATTTGCACAAATAAAGCATGGAGACAGACCCTTTGGCCCAACCTGATCTAGTACCATTTGCCAAAGATCTTGTGACATTGCAATGTGACAATCCACCCAAACGGCATCAATTGTTTGCCAACTTCAGATCCATTGTTAGATGTGAAATATTTTATTTGAATCAATTCTTTTTATACCTGCCTGAATCTGAAAAGAAACAGGCCCAAGAAAAGAAAGAAATGTTGGGCATTATTCTGCTTCGCAACTATTGAAAACGAGTGTTTGATCAGCATCATATGTATATGTAGGATGTGTGTTAAAGCAACAACAATCCATTCCATGTCCTTTCAGACTGTGGAGGTTGAAAGGAGATTTGCTAGTGCTGTTCAAAATAGTGGAAATAGATAAAATAGACAAATTATTTTGACTGTTAGGTAATTGAGGACAAGAGATGACAATCTCAAGATAAACACCAGATACGTAAGTGGAGAGATTTGAAGAAACTTTTCACAGAAAGATTTATTGGAATGTGAAATGCTTTCTCACCAGTGATGATTGGTGTTGCATCGATTGAAGCATTTGAAATGATGCTGGATAATTACATAAAGTAAAATATAAAGGTGCAGGGACTGAGCAGTGAAATGAAATTAATTTGATGGAAAACAAGAACTGGAAGATCAACTGTCAAATTTATATTTAGGACAAGTTAAAAAAATGTCTTTGCTCACATTTTTATATTGATATGGTGATCAATGGAAAATTTCAAGTACTTTATATTTACACGATCAGCTTCAACATGTAATTAGCAAGAAGGAACTATAAGAAGGCTATATTTAAATCTAGTATTTACTCAACTGCTGGTTGACAGTTTTCATTTTACATTGAAATTCATGTGAGGGCTAATCTGAAAATCGTGCTGTACCATTGTTTTATTTTATCATTGGGTAAGGAGCAAAAGTGGTTTTTAATTGGAATCTCCTGATGGCTTAATGTAGCATGAGACCATACAGACCAGACGGTCACAATTGGATCCTTGCTTTGTGCTTTGGTATTCTCAGGCCAGGCAGCTTTTGGGGTGTAACAATTGGTGTTAGTAAGAATCTAGAACAAGAATGTACTATTTCAAAATAAGGGGTCGCCCATTTAAAACAGACATAAGGAGACATCTTTATCCAACAGAAGGCTGAGAGTCTTTGGAATGCATTTCCTCAAAAGGTGGTAGCAGAGTCCTTGAATATTTTGAAGGCAGGGTTATCTGAATTCTTAATAAGCAAGGGAGATGAGGGGTGAGGGGTGAAAGGTTTACCAGGTTACACAGGAATGTCAAGAAATCAGATCAGGCATGATGTTATTGAATTGTGGAGCAGACTCAAGGGGTTGAGCGGTTATTCCTGATTCTAATTTGGCAACTTGGTAACAAGCTTGGAGGTAGTTAGTATTCTCATTCAAAAAGAATGGTCACCAAGTTGCAATTCAAGTCAGCACCTTTAGAACAGG
Organism: Chiloscyllium plagiosum; assembly: GCF_004010195.1. Classification (NCBI taxonomy): domain Eukaryota; kingdom Metazoa; phylum Chordata; class Chondrichthyes; order Orectolobiformes; family Hemiscylliidae; genus Chiloscyllium; species Chiloscyllium plagiosum. Next base: position 21,474,181 of record NC_057737.1, on the reverse strand, counting down.
TGAGAAAATTGAATGGGGACGTAAAAATGAACCCTACTTCCCTGCCTCTGTTATTAATTATGAGGTGTTTCTGCACCAGAGTACAGCATTGCAATTCTTCTGCCATTTGCTGTCTTCCATCGGGAAGCAATGTCATCATGGTGTCATGAAAATGTGGCTCCATACATGTGTCCTTTGGTCAAGCACACCGGTTCAATTAAAATCAATCTGAGAGGTTGGTGCCCTGAGCTTGGACGCATGGTCTTGTAATCGTGAAGTCCAGCAATGTTGTAATGGAGTATTGCCACCCCATCTCCCAACCACAACACAGTGTATAAAAAAGGACGAGTGACACATCGAAGTGCTTTTCCCACAATGTGATCAAAAATTCTGTCAAATGCAAAGGCGCCTTAGAGTAAACATATGATAAGGTCTCATTTACAGTCTGAAGATGCAGCAGAGGTGGTAATTAGCTTGGGTAAAACTGTGAAAATGTTGACAGACAATGCAGCTTGGTGTTTGTAATGTGTGTGTCTTCTAATTTATTCGACTGGATAATGCTGTCCTTATGTTCCAAAAAAGCAGGCTGCCTATTTTCTCCATATGTTGCACTTCAGTGTTGCACTGCATGTTAATATAAATTTGCATTGCTGTGTGGCAGTCTCAGAACTAAACATGCTGTGTCAGAACAAGTCATCATTAACAATTTACTTCGGTGCATTGGAAGTGCTTTCCATGTGTGTCAGGAAAAATAGTGAAAAGTAAATATAGAGACACATTCGATGTACAGTGAGTCTCTGTAGTCAATGTGAAATCCCAATATATGGGAATATAGTGTTTCAATGTTGTAGCCTGTCTAATAGGTTCAATCTGCTTTTGAATCAGGCAGTTCACCAGAACCTTCTCAGTAGCAATAAGGGATAACAGGCAATAAGTTCCAACTTTGTCAGCAACGCCCATATCCCTTCAACATAGCTGGGCCCATGCGGGTACCCATGGCTACTCCTTTGGTTTGGAGGAAGTGGGAGGATTGGAAAGAGAAGTTGTTCAGGGTGAGGACCAGTTCAGTCCGTCGAAGGAGGGTGTCAGTGGAAGGGTACTGGTTGGTATGGCGGGAAAGGGAGAAGCGGAGGGCTTTGAGTCCTTCGTGATGGGGGATGGAGGTGTACAGGGACTGGATGTCCTTGGTGAAGATAAGGCATTGGGGACCGGGGAAGCGAAAGGAGGAGGTGGAGGGTGGGGTGGTGTTCCGAACGTAGGTGGGGAGTTCTTGGACTAAGGGGGACAGGAC
>NC_057737.1:21416086-21469239 GCF_004010195.1 Chiloscyllium plagiosum | reverse complement strand
TCGAACTCAGCACTGCCTTCCTAACCTGCAATCTTCTTCCTGACCTCTCCGCCCCCCCCCCACTCTGGTCTATCACCCTCACCTTGACCTCTTTCCACCTATCGCATTTCCAACGCCCCTCCCCCAAGTCCCTCCTCCCTACCTTTTATCTTAGCCTGCTGGACACACTTTCCTCATTCCTGAAGAAGGGCTTATGCCCGAAATGTCGATTCTCCTGCTCCTTGGATGCTGCCTGACCTGCTGCGCTTTTCCAGCAACACATTTTCAGCTCTGATCTCCAGCATCTGCAGTCCTCACTTTCTTGCTCTTGTGTAGAGCCAGCATTTTCTGGAAGGGCCAAATGGTCTTCTCTTAAAATTGACAGCTATTTCTATTCATCACTGTCCAGAGTTGAGCAGGTGAGGTCATGACCGTATGAGATTTTTTGGGTCGAACTGGTTGACTGTGAATGGAGTGAGGACTGAATGGCTGCTTAGAAATGCCTGTTGAGGCATGTCATGACCATAGCTTATGAGAACCTTGATGTACTATAGACATTTTTACTTTGTAACATCAAAATGTATTTTTATAAGAAAGCTGTTAGAATCAGAAATTGAGAGAATTGAGTCCATTGAGAGAGAACAACAAAATGTCACACCTATGTGAAGGGACCTTCAGTCAACAGCTCTAGAAAGGGGAGGAAAGAGCAAGTCAAAACAGACTGGACTGTGATCGCTTATGATTACAAAGATAATGAGGAGCTGACGACCCCCAGCTTAACAGCCAACCACCCCACTATGTATTATGTCTCAAGTGCAGATACATCTGTGTTTTTACCTTTGAAGTATGCACAATGTTAGGGATTTAAAAGCCAGTTACAACTCGACTGAAATGGGCTGTGGGACTGAATATTTTCATCTATATTAACCTGGATTTGACTGTTAGCAACTGGGAGAACATTTTGGGAACAGTGAATATCATTCCGTAGGTTTTGGATATTTATGGCTAAGGACAAGACTGGTCCTCAGGTGAAAATGCTAAATCAAGGAAAGTTTAATTATAACAATGTTACATAGGATCTGGAGAAATGAGATTGGGGGTGGCTGTTTAAAGGGAAACCCATGTTTGACATGTGGCGTCTCTGAAAGGCCAATTGATCAGAGTTTAGGTCCAGCATGTTTCTGTGAGGATGACAGCTAGGATTCAGGAACTTTGTAAGAGTACAACCCTATTGTAAGCGCAGTCAAAAAGAAAAATAAAATAAACATATGTGTGGCTTCGGAAACTGAAATCAGACAAGACCTTTGAGGAATACAATCCTCAAGAAAGAACTTAAACAAGAAATTAGGAAAGCTAAAAGGAGCCATGAAATGTCCTCAGCAAGTGGGATTAAGGTGAATCCCAAGATATCTTATACCTATATTATGAGCAAGAGGGTAGCCAGTGAAAGGGAAGGTTCATTCAAGGTCAAAAATGGGAATTTATGCATGGAGCCAGAGGAAATACATGATGTCCTTAATGATTACTTTGCACCTGTATTCACCAAGGAGAAGGATGTGGATGTTAGTAAGATTAGGGATTGTGTTGATATTTTGGGGCAAATCAATATTAAGAAGGAGGAGGTTAGTTGTCTTCAAAAGCAGTAAAATGGAGAAGTTCCCAGGGCCTGATGGGATCCATCCCAGAATACTGAGAGAGTTAAGGGAGGGGATTGCTGGGCTTTTGTCAGAGATCTTTATATCCAGTTTACCCACAGGTAAGGTCCCAGAAGACTGGAGAACAGCCAATGGTGTTTCTTTAAAAGGGGCAACAGGGATAAACCAGGAAATTATAGGCGAGTCAACCTTGCATCAGTCATAGGGAAATTATTTGAGAAGCTTCTTAAGGACAGGATTTACTTGCATTTGGAAATGAATAGACTAATTGAGGATAGTCAGCATGGCTTTGTGCGGGGTAGGTCTGGTCTCAAAGATTTGATTTAGCATCTTGAAGTGACAAAGATGATTGATGAGGTTATGGCAGTAGATGTTGTCTCCATGGACTTTACTAAAGCATGTCCCTCATGGATCCAGCAGATTACATCACATGGGATCCACCATGAGTTGGTAAGTTGGATATAAAATTGGCTTTGCCATAGAAAACAGAGATTAGTTGTCGAGGGGTGTTTTTCTGACTGGAGGCCTGTGACCAATGATGTTCTGCAAGGATCAGGCTCCGTTATTTGTAATATGTAGAAATGACCTGGATTAAATACAGGTATTCTGATTCATAAATTTGCAGATGACATGAAAATTGGTGGAGTTGTAGATAGTCACGAAAGTTGCCAAAGGATACAGCAGGATATAGATCAGTTGGAAAGTTGGGCAGAAAAATGATTACAGAGTTTAATCCAGAAAAGTGTGAGGTGATGCATTTTGGGAGGTCAAATGCAATAGGAAGGTATACAGTAAATAGCAGGACCCTTAGGAACTTGGGGTACAAATCCATAGCTCCCTGAAAGTGGCAACATGTAGCTAAGATAGTAAAGAAGGCATGCGGCATGCTTGCTTTCATCGGTAGGAGCATCGATTATATTGCAGTTGTATAAAACTTTAGTTTGGCCACATTTGGAGTATTGTGGCAAGGGTGCAGTTGGAAAGCATGCAGAAGAGGTTTACCAGGGTATTGACAGGATTGTAATTGCAATAACGAGGTTGGACAAACTTGGTTTGTTTTCATCGATCATCAGAGGCTTAGAAAATTGTGAAAGGATGTACAGCATGGAGAGTCAACATCATTTTCCAAGGGTGGAAATATCAGATACTATGAGGTACAGGTTTAAGGTGAGAGGAGAAAGTTTAAAGGTCATGTACAAGGCAGTTTTTTTATACAGAGAGTGGTAAGTGCCTGGAACGCGCTGCCAGGAAAAGTGATAGAAATAGATACAATAGCAATGTTTAGGAGACATTTATGATGTAGAGTTGCTGGTGTTGGACTGGGGTGGACAAAGTTAAAAATCTCACAACAGTAGGTTATAGTCCAACACTGAAGTTGGGATAAGGTGAGATGAGCAGATGTTAGCTTCCACTAGTTCATACAGATAGCAGAGCTTGTGAAGTGCACACTGTCCAGAAATACAGTTTCCTTTTAGATTTGTAAATATATGCACTGTATTTCTAGTTATGAACTAGTGGAAGCTATCATCTGCTCATCTCACCTTATCCCAGCTTCAGTTAATTATCTCTACAGTGTAAATACTTTCTTCTGTGGACACTGATTATGAAAATAAGCCATTTAGAATATTAGCCATGGACACTGACTATATAAAAAAATTAGGACATCTGCCAACCTTTGATCACTTCCTGCTCTGCCAAACTTAAGTTGGCTCAGAGACCCTATTGTTTTCCTGACAAATATAATTAGAGAAACCTTTCACATATACTGCAATCTTAGTCTTGTTTTCCATTTTATTTCACCTGAATAGTTGCTTAATCTCCGAATCCTTGTTCTATATTCATCTCTGTTTTTCACATTATCTGAAAAGTTAGCTAAGTTATTGTTCTTCCTTATCTTCCAAATTGGATTACTTGTTGTCAACATTTTCTTTCTTTCTGTGCTGCAATGCTTAATGTACTAGGCTTACTTTGCATTCTGAATAACGTAATCTGAAAATACTCCATTTATATTCTGTACTTCTCACCCACCTTGTAACAGTATATTTCAGTCTAACTCTCTTGAGGTGTATTGATGTTACAATTCCAGGTTCTTGGAGCTGTGTACAGTTTTCATCTCCATCTTATAAGAGGATGTAGAGATGCGGCAGTTGGTGAAAAAGAGATTTACAAGGATGTTAACAAAACCGAGAGGTTATATCCATCAGGAAAGATTGAACAGGCTGGGACTCTTTATTTTCGAGAAAAGAGAACATTGAGTTGTGATCTGATAAAGATATTTGTGAGTATGGATAGGTTTGTTTCAGTAGACTTGCAGAAAATATTTTCACTTGCAGATGATACTTGATCCTGGGGTTATAATTATAAAGTATTGTCTAATGAATCAGTGACTTCAGCAAAGTCTTCATCTTGATTGGAGGAAGCAGTGGCGTAGTGGTGATGTCATTGGCCTAGTAATCTAGAATCCATGGGTTCTCACCATGACAGATGGTGAAATTTGAACTTGAATAAAATTCTGGAGTTAAGAGCTAGTCTCATGGTGACCATAATAACCATTCTATTGTTATAAAGATCTATTTGGTTTATAAATGTCCTTCAGGGACGGAAATCTACTTCCACATCTGGATTGGTTTACATGTAACTCCAGAGCCACTACAACAATGTGGTGGACTTTTAGCTGCCCTCCAGGCAATGAGAGATTGGGAATTAAATAATAGCAAAGCCAACATTACCACAGCCCATAAATGAATAAAAACAAAAGCTAAAAAAAACTAGAGAGCGATTAAAGTGTAGAACTCCTTACGAAAAGGAGGTGGCTGTCATCAAAGCATTTGAGGAATGCAGAAGAAAGGAATAAAGGTTTATGCTGACAAGAATGCATGAAAAGGCTGAGGAGGATATTCACATGAAGCATATAACCTGGAACTGTACAACATTGGTCAAATAAGACTATAGGGTAAGGGAGCAGAATTAGGCCATCTCATCCTTAGTAATGGACTCTTAAAATTTTACCAGCAATCAAGGTCAAGCAAACTAGACTATAATTTTTCATCTTCTGCCTCTCTCCCTTCTTAAACAAGGCTTTTACATTAGTTATTTTCCAGTCCTCTGGACTCTACCTGATTCCTGTGACACATGAAAGATTACCATCAATGCCTACACATTCTCCTCAGCTAACTTCAAAACCCTGGGGGTTAGTCTATCTGGCACAGGCGATTTATCTACCATCAAACCTTTCAGCTTCTGCAGCACCTTCTCCTTAGTGATGGCCAGTACACTTTCCTCTGTCCCCTGATTCTCTTGAAGTTCTGGTTTGCTGATGGTGTCTTCCACTAGTAAGACTGATGCAGAGTATGTATTCAGTTCCTCCGCTATTTCTTTGTTCCCCATTACTACTGTTCCAGCCTCATTTTTCAGTGGTTCAATATCACTCTTGCCTCTCTCTTACCTTTTGTATATCTAAAAAAACTTTCGCAATCTACTTTTATATAACTAGCTAGCTTCCGCTCATATTTCACCTTATTTGGTTGTCCACAGCTGGTTCTTAAAGGGCTCAAATTTCCTTTGGCTTCCTAATCTTCACCATATTGCATGCTTTTTCTTTTGCTTTTATGCTGTCTCTAAACTTCTCTTGTCAGCCATGGTTGCCTCGTCCACTGCTTAGAATGTTTCTTCATCCTTGAGATGAATTTCTTCTGTACCTCTTGAATTACTCCCAGAAACTCCTGCCATTGGTGCTCTGCTGTGTTTCCTGCTAGGGTCCCCCGCCAATCAGCTCTGGCCAGCTCCTCACTCATGTCTTTGTACTTACCTTTACTCAACAGTAATACTATTGCATCTGATTCCAAATTGTCCCTCTCAAACTGCAGAGTGAATTCTATCATATTATGGTTACTGCCCCCAAGGGGTTACCTCACCTTAAACTCTCTCATCAAGTCTGTCTCATTACACATCACCAAATCCAAAGTTGCCTGTTCCCTGGTGGGTTCTACCATAAGCTGCTCCAAAAAAAGCCCATCTCATAGGCATTCTGTGAATTCCTTTACTTGAGATTCAATATGAACATGATTTTCCCAATCCTCCTGCATGTTGAAGCTCCCCCCCCCCCCCCCCACCCCCCACCCCCCCACACCATGATTATTGTAACAATGCCTTTCTTACATGCCTTTCCAATCTCCCAATTTATTTTTGCCTAACAATCTGGAAGTCTGCACACAACTCCCATCAGGGTCTTTTCTCCTTTGTAGTTCTTCAGCTCTACCCATAGATGCTATGCTTCTGATCCTACAACACTTCTAGACTGTTTCATTCCATACTTTCTATGTAATTCTATGAAACATGCTTTGCTTTTCAGTTGATAATGCAATAAATCCTGAATCCGATAATATAGTAACTTTCATGGGGGACCCAAAGCACTTTGCTGCCAAGGAAGAACTTTGAAATGTAGCTACATTTGGTATATTGGGTGAACACAGTGGCATAGTAGTAATGTCACTGGACTAGTAATCCAGAACACCGGGCTGATGTTCTGGGAATACGAGTTTGAATTCTACCATGGAAAGCGGTAAAATTTGAATTCAATCGAATTTGATGGTAAAAATAATGTCAACCACGTAACTATTGTCAATTGTCATAAAGTCCATCTGGTTCACTAATGCTATTCAGCTAAGGAAATCTGTTGTCCTTCCCTTGTCAGGCCTACATGTGACTTCAGATGCAGCAATGTCATTGACATTAACTTCCCTCTGAGTGATTAGGGGTGGGCAATAATTGTTGGCCTAGCCTGAAAAGCCCACATCCCAAACACTAACTGAAAAAAAGTACAAATGTAGTTGTAAATTTCCATACAGAAATAAATAACCAGTTAATCTTTTTTGTTCAATAATGTTGACTGAGGGATGAATGACACTATTAGAACTCCCACTGCTTTTCATCAAATTGCACCACTGAATCGGAAACTTGGATATTTTCTATAATGGACTAGTGTCCTGCAATATGAATCTTAAGTTGAAAATTACTCCCTTGGTTTTTGTGGTGTTACTGGCAATGTGTGAGTAGTGAAGGGTTCTCTCTAGTTTAAAAGCATAATCTACATTTGTTAAATTGTTGGAAATAGTTTATGCTATGTGCCTTACACTTCTAGTCAGATAAGGGTTTATATTCCATCATGTGAGTGAGCATTAATTATGCTCAGTTGCACTTTGCCAGCCTTTGTGGTACAGGCAGAAGCTGACAGCTTGTTATGTTGGGATGCACTGAACAGCCATTGGTTTGGACATGTCACACCTACAGAATATGGCATGAGGTTACACAGCAAACTCATTGCCTGTGTTTCAACTGAATGGCCATGTCTGAAAGCCAATGATGAGCAATCTTTATCCTTAGTCAGTAGGAGTGTGTTGCAACAGTCAGTTAAAGGGTTCATCGTCTACAGGGTTGGCCATAGTCAGTCAGCCTTTTGGTCCTACCAGAGTCTGTGGATCTCTGTCCTCACTGTCTGGGATTTGGGCCATTGGTTAATCCTGAAAGTTAAGTACAATCAGTTCAAGAATTTCAGATAGATTATTTCAGGTGCTATGGAAATATCAGACTGGGTGCTGGGCTATGGTCAGTCAGTCCCAGGATTGGGTCACCATCGATCCTGGGATTTGGTCAATAACCATCAAGGAACCAGCAGGAGGATGTGCATCCAGTTCTGGGGAAAACAGTCACCACAGTTCTGGGGATGGGTTTCATTGTACTGGGTCTCCGAGAGAATGATTGACAGAAATAGGAAACAATTGAAGTTAGGAATGTGAGACATCAGAGGACTGAGAGTGCTGAATGTGAGAGTTCAAAAAGGTCGTACAAGTGTGGCCTCTATGCTGGGGATGGGTTTGGGTTGGGTGGGGGGGTGCTGTTGTAGGACTGGCAAGGCCACGGGATTTTCCTGAAGAACGACTTACATTCAGCAGGACCGGGTGAAAATATCATCCTGGTGGCTGCCAAGGACACAGCTGCTTTGAATTTTTATTACGTGGAGGTGCCAGTGTTGGAGTGGGGTGGACAAAGTCAGAGTTCATACCAGGTTATAGTCCAATTTAAAATCATAAGCTTTCAGGGTACTTCTCCTTTGTCAGGAGAAGCAATTTTCCAATAGGTAATCAAAACATTCATTTATTGACTCAATGAGACCAATCTGAGAATTAAGGTAGAGTTTTTCCACTTTCATTTAAAATGTTTTATCAGGATAGATTCATGGCACACGGACTGCCATGGTTCAGAGTGACTATCACTGTCACCTCATTGGTTATGCGACTGGCTCATGGGTATGTTTCTCAGATAATTACACAGCTGGGAAGATGGAAAGACTGGCTACTAGCGGAACCTTCTGAAAGCTTGTGATTTTAAATAAACCTGTTGAGCTGGTGTCAAGTGACTTCTGCGTTTGAATTTTTATGCCATTGCATTGATTGGCAATTAAGGTTTCTTCATTCCCACATAAGCGGTCGTGCTCATCTCCAGTCAATATGAATATTTTCTCCTTGCGAGGAGCCTGATTTCTACCACTCCACCATTGGTCTTGAATGGCATTGGGCCAACTAGTGGGTCATTTATTCCGGAGATGACACAAAGGGAGGGTTTAAGTAAAATGGAAGAGCAGTCAGTGATGATACAGCAGCAGAAAGAGATGGTGCTATCTCCCGAGTAAATGTGTAGGAAATGCAGACAAAGGATAGTTTTAATAGTTTAAGAGATTGAGGTGGGTGAGAGTGGTTAAGTGGACATGACACAGGCAATACTGAGAGAGTTGTAGTCCATGAATCTTGGTGAGATGTATGTGCAGTGGTAGAGTAAGAATGTTGGCTTTGTGAATATGAGACGTGGGAAGATGATTGCACTTACACTTGTAGAGTATAGAAGATCCTTTGCCTTCTTCCTGCACTGCTGGGTGTTTTGCTTCATTCAAATCACTGCACTAACTCAGGACACAATCTCGGTCCAGGCTGGCTTGGTTGGGTGGTGCGGCCTTCTGTGGTGGTCACCTGGAAAAAAAAGACCGCCTTCTTGTCCATCCACCAACACGCTGCAGATCCCAGTCCAAAAAGCAGTGAATGAACTTCCCTTTTCTCTGGGCCATGTCCTGAGTGTAGAGAATCAAGCTCTACCATGTGAGAGGTCAGTCCTAGCTTGCAACATTTGAAGTGATGTGCAGCTCAGCTTTAAATATAGCTCCAACAGCATGAGTACCGGAAGGTTCCACCAGTAGCCAGCATTTCCATCTCTCCAACTGCGTAATTATCTGAGAAACATGCCCAAGAGCCAGTTGCATAACCAATGAGGTGACAGTGAATAGTCACTCTGAATCATGGCAATCTGCATGCCATGAATCTCACTTGATGGAACACTTCAAATGAAAATGGAAAAACTCTGTCCTACTTTTCAGATTGGTCTCATCCAGTCAATAAATGAATGCTTTGATTATATATTGGAAAATTGCTTCACTGAATTGCGCTTAAAGCAATGGAAAAGCTTGGAATTGTGACCTTGCTTTATCTTTGGCTGGAAGTCCGTTACTTGGCATGTGGTGAGTTATTTGATATTAGCTAGCACAACACTGTCCTCAGTATTCTTAGATTTACATAGAGGAACCTGGATTATGTTTCTCATATATTTGTATTGGGCTTGACAGGGTAAAGCTCACCCTTGTTGGAGAGTCCAGGACCAAAGTGTATGAGCTAGGTAAAGGGTGATTAATTTAAGACAGAGATATGAAGGAATTTCTTCTCTCAGAGAACAATGAGGAATTCATTACCACTGTGTAAAGGCCCAGTCACTTCTGTATATTGAAGACTTAAACAGACAGATTTTAATCATTGAGGGAATCAAGAGTTATGGGGATAAGGCAGAAAAGTGGAGGTGAGACTGATCAGATCACCATGATCTCATTGAATGGTGAAGTAGACTCTACAGTCCAATGGCTTATTTCTGGTCCTACATTGTATGGTTTATGGGCTGCCTGGCCCTATATAGGTGTTACATCTTAGGAAAGAAAGAGGAGAAAATACAATTTATTCAAATCCATCTCACAGTGCAGGTAAAGAGAATCAGTTCTTGTCATCACTTACAAATTGAATTGTACAATAACTCCTTTGGCCGGGGAAGACAGGCTTATTACTACTTATAATTGGAATATTGTGTTTATTGCTGCAATATTTCTGCAGCAATCAACTTCCTCACCTTTAAACAGATTCACTCGGTTTTCTTTGGATTGATAAACAGTAAAACTGGTGCAACAGAGGGTGCTGCGCTTACTTCTGTTAAGACAGTTCATTTCAGGTAAACAATTCGTGAGCTGGGGAGCAGGAGGAACTTCTGACAAAAACTATATTCCCCCTGAGAAAAAGCAAATCCCATTTGTTGGTTTTTATTCTGCAAATTATTTCAAATGAGGGAAACTTGGGATTTTTTTCATTCAGATCATTTTAAGTCCAACTTTAAAAAAAAAGTTTGATGTTGTGAAAGCTGTGGATTTTTGTAGAGCACTGAGCTGAGACATTAATAGTTTTCTTTTGGATGGTAGCATGAAATCTATTTCTCAGTGAATGTAAAGTTATACATTCCAAACATGGTAACTTTTTGCAAACACAATAGTTTATACATTATCTCTGTGGGAATTTGACATTTAAAATGTTAAAAAGAAATGGTGTAAATGAAAAACAGTGCAGGATTTGGGGTTAACATTTAAAGCTTTGAAAAGTATATATATATTGGTACATGTTTATGGGAATTTTGGTTGAGTGTATCTTTATAAAGTAACAGATGTCACCAGTTGATTTCTGTGACTCCCAGTGATGCCTAAGTTTCTCTGTTTGTTTTAAAAATTGAACAGTGAAGTGTGGGTTTAGGGCTAGTCAACAAGTGACACTATCCATGTGGCCTGACTTGGATCTGAAAGAAATTAGGTATCCGACAGAATCATCAATAGCAACTGCTACCTATTGATCGAAGCATTGATTAGGATGGGAGCTGAAACAGCAATGCTCAGGGAGGGCTTCAGTAGTACATCACAATGATTCATCAGACTATTGACAGATTGGATTTTCTATCAGGAACCAATGATGAGAACAGACAGCAACTCACTATGTATGGGATTCAGCTAGGAGCAGCTGTCCATCAGAATTAAACTTCCTGTGGACAAATTATTTCCTAACACTGTCTTTATTAAGCCCCTGTCACCTGTAGACTGAATCATACTACAAGAGGAGCAACAATTCAAGCATAATTAATCCATTGTTTTCTGTCCTTGCTAACCCATAATCTGGAAAACCTTCTCATACTTTACACAGCACGTGCTGTAATGATCTTTTTAAGAGATTCAAGTATGTTTCATATAGAATTTAGCGTTTCCTCATTCAGGCAACTTTTGTTCTGCACTCCATGGTTCTTGAACCAGGTTTTGCACTCATTTGCAGCTTACGTCACATCTGAATAAGTCTTTCCAAAATGGCTGACTTTAGTGGCACCCTGGGGGAGATGACTATCCAATTGGGTAATCTGTGGAACAATGAAGACTAACAAAAGTTATAATGTATCAAACTGTTGTCATTGTTGTCAATGGCAGCAATGACTTGCTAATGAGTATTATTGTCCACCTAGTGAGAAGGTCGCAGGTCTGGGTTCTGTGGGTCCTTGTGTGACCAATGAGCCCAATCTCATATCTCCCAGAACAAATCTGGCAGGTGCTTCCAAGAGGTGGACTTGATCCTTGGACCTGAGCTCACTGGCATTCCTTTCTCCAGCTCCTTTTCTGTAGTTCCTGCAGGTGTTCTTGAGGAATTGTACCCTTTCATACAGAACATTCCTCCAAGTCTTTTTTTTTATGAACGAGGCTGTCTCGTGCATTGACATTCATGCTGCATTCCTTGAGGGAAGCTTTCAACAAGTCTTTGAAACACTTCCTTTGTTTTCCTCTGGTCTAAATTGTTCATTTACGTATCTGATAACCTTAAGATGATATACAATTGACATATACTGGTGCACATTATAATGGTAGGAGATGCTACACTGGCTTTTTTTTTCATCTTTAAATCAAACTTCAACACTGCTGATAATGTGCCCAAGCACATTGTGATTTAACTTCTCTCCAAGGATTAACAAGATCATATTTCAAGATGTAGAATTTTCCCCTCTTCTCCTTCAATCCTGAAAGTGCAGATTCTTATGTCAGATCATTTCACTAGTGTTCTTGATGTGTTAGATATAGAAAATGAATATTCTCACATCATATTCACACACAGACAGATTACACAGAGATTTCTGGGCAGCAGCCAGTAAGGGATTCATCTCCCTCCTGTCCGTGGCCAGACCATGGTAAGTAACACCAACTTGTGGACTTCCTAATACTGTGGAGGTCAAGCCTAGACTGGGAATCAAACTTTGGACCTCATGTCTGTGTTGTACTTGATAACAACAGAATCATTAGGAGATTGGAAAATATTTGATGCTTAAATTCTTTTATACTTTTGCTTGTAGTTTTGTGAAATTATAATCTTTTGAGCCTTCTTTTGGAAACAGGATGTAAATACTTTGCAGAAGCTGAAAGAATACTCATTTTTAATGGTTGTGTGGCTAAACTGCATACAAGCCAGTAGCCAAAATATCCCAAGAGGAGGGAAATAAAAACTGCATTATAAACTTCACAGAGAGAGGATTTGTCAGAGTAAGCAGAACAGTTGAGTAATTGGGCAGATAATACAGTCACCAAAAGGCAATGAAACCTGAATGTCATTAGAAAGTGCTCTCTAATAAAGATTATTCAGCAATACAGTGCTTGTAATGCTGCTTTCTGTCAGTTTTTACTGCTGTCACATATCAACAGATGTCAGTCTGAGGAGACAGTGGGTGAAGTCCCCAGACTCACTAAAAATGGCAAGGAGCGTGTAAATAATATAGGACTGCAAGAGAGATGTCTGGTACAGATAGAGAACATCATGAGTTGGGAATATTCAAAATCTACTCAGCTCCTCTCTTCATTTACACATCCAACTTTATGATGCCAGAAAAACTGACCTAATTCACTTTGTCACATCATTGTGATTTGCTGGGGGAAAAAAATCTCTATCTTAAAAGTGTCACAAGGCGCAGAGCTGCAATAAATTTGCAAAGAGGCTCCCATTGAGGTTTGAAAGTACCATTATGGGGTTTCCCTTGCATTTTTTAAGATGGAAAATACATCATAAATGCAAATCTGTTACATCTCACTGTTGTATTAAAATGCACATTGCAAATATTTTAAAAGTCTGTTCCTTTGTCTTATCCAACAACTTGCATTTTTATAGCACCCTTGTGGAGAAGTATGCATTAGGGACCTTGCAACAATGCTGAGAAGGGTTAAGGGGGATGCTTGATTGGAAAGTTGAAAAGATTGATTTACAAGAGACTTTTGAAGGAGCAAAGAAATGGATCAGAGAGAAGTGGTTCCAGCAGAGCTCCAGAGAACAGAGGTATACAGCGAATGAAATACTGGCTACTAAAGATGGAGAGGATGAGGTATGGAATCAGCAATAATCTTGAGTCAAAGTGATAAAGGTGAAATGAGATGTATGTATGCATCATCATTATACATATATTAAATTATGGATATTTTGAATTCTGAGGAACATGGGCAACAATGGAGGTTATTTATTAAAAATCTGTCACTTTTAATCCAGTTCAATTTTTCCATTCAGATTACAGAAAATGTCAAAGAAAACATGATACAGCATAACTAGAACAAAGCCAGTCATTGAGGAAATCTAGTCAAGGCAATCACTTATTCGAATACACCTCTCATTTTGCAACTTAAATTGACTGTTTCTAGAGATGAAGATTAGTATACATTATAAATTCCAATCAATAGTGTGAAATGTTAAAATCCCTTCTGATAGAAAGTTTGAAACAGAAGTAGCCTTTAACCTTTAGAATGTTTCACCAGTCAATGCACAGAATCTCTGTAGCCTACCTCCATATATTTCCCTTTGCCCCGTATATCTTAATACCTCTGTTAACAAAATTCTACCAAGCTCAGTTTTAAAATTAATAATTGATCTCGAAACAACTGCTGCTTGAAGAAGAGTTCCAAGTTGTTACCATCCACATTGAAGCTTAGATTAAGCCAAGACAATACCAAAGCATTTTACATTCTTGTTGCACTGAGGAATTCGATTTCCAAGCAGAACTACTATCATTGACTTTGTAGCACTAAGCCAGATTTTATCTCCCCAAAACACAGTACACCCAATTGCACTTTCAGACTTGTTTTTATGTCCTATAAATATTAAAGAGCAACTTATATTTAATTTTATAACAAAACTGAAATCCAAAGTCTGGGATAGGATGTTTCAGATGGTCAAAAGGAAACTTAGAGGCCATACAAAGATTTTTGAGATACTGTTCAATCAGGATTAGGACAGGATTTTGAATTTTAGTCAAATCTCTGACCTGACACTGTGTCAGGAAACTTACTCGGCCTCGACTTTGCAGCCCATCATGAAAACCGGCTGTGTCCACAACTGGATTCAGAAACCTTATTTCATCCATTTAAAAAAAATTGTAATGTTTAAAGTTGAAGTAGATCAGCAGTCAAGCTTTTGTTTAAATGTTAAAGGTTAATTTAGCACAAGCAATGGCCTAGTGGTATTATCCCCAGACTATTCATCCAGAAACTCAGCTAGTGTTCTGGGGACCTGGGTTCAAATTCTGCTATGGCAGATGGTGGAATTTGAATTCAATAAAAGAATCTGCAGTTAGGAATCTAATGGTAACCATTAAACCATTGTTGGTTGTCAGGAAAATCCACCTAATTCACTAATGTCCTTTAGGGAAGGAAATCTGCCATATTGCCTGGTCTGGCCTTCAGGTGACTCCAGACCTACAGCAATGTGGTTGACTCTTAAATGCCCTCTGAGCAATTAGGGTTGGACACTAAATGCTGGCTTAGCCAATAATGCCTACCTCCCATGACTGAATAAAAAGAAAGGTATTACTGAAGGTTCATAAATAATAGAGATAAAGTTATTAACTAAAAAATCAAAAATGTCAAGAATAAGATGAGTACAGATATGTCAAAAGACCAATTACTCTCTACATGATATTGTTTGGGCCCGTTGCTTGGAGTCTTTTATTACTGAAATGAAGAGGTTAGAACTTGAAGTCAAATCTAGTAGTTATCATGGCATCTGCAGCTGAATATTTGGTGTTTTCCTGTATCTGAACAAGACAGCAGATTGTGGGAAGGAGAGCAAGTTCCTTATTGCTAATTATTTCTGCATTTCTGGTACTTTCAAACTGCTTGACTTTCCTTTAACAGAATGGGTGTTGTTTTTGTATACTCTTTATCTTCTCCTTCAAACAAGACCTTCCATCTCGTCCACCCCCTAAACCCATCTCAGAGAACTCTTGGTTAAGAGTTCTGCAAACTGCTGTCCTCACCTGTTCATAAAAGACTAGAATAAATTAAAGAATTGCAGATACTGGAGCTTTCAAACAAACAAAACCAGACAAAAAAAACCCCAGAAACTTAGCAGGTCTGGCAACATCTGCGGATCATAGGACTCAAAAGGTTAACTCTGTTTCTTCCTCTACAGGCATGCCACTGGAAACTGCCACTAGGTAGCTGCTATGCTGCTGAGATCAAGGAGAGTCCCCAAGCCAAATGATCCATAATCTGAACTGATTAGATTTCCTACAGTATGGAAGCAGGCCCTTCGGCCCAACCAGTTCACACCGACCTTCCGAAGACTCATCCACCCAGACCCATTTCCCTCTGACTAATGCACCTAACACTATGGGCAATTTAACATGGCCAACTCACCTGACCTGCACATCTTTGGACTGTGGGAGGAAACTGGAGCACCCAGAGGAAACCCACGCAGACACAGGAAGAATGTACAAACTCCACACAGACAGTCACCTGAGGCTGGAATCGAACCTGGGACCCTGGTGCTGTGAAGCAGCAGTGCTAACCACAACCTGATATTGAGATAAACCAGCTACTCATCACTTGAAAATAGATAGCTGTTCTACTCCAGGCTTGGCCTTTTGCAAATTAGCTCAGTGTGGGATGATACCTGCAAACCAGTCTTATATATCATGTGCCTGCCCACTTATAATTTCACCCTACTGACCAATAGCAGTCCTGCTGTACATCTCTCACAAGCTTATGTGTGTAAAAATCCTAGTACATAATTGGGAAGGTTAAAATATCTGTTGTCATTTTACCCTGACTGTACTAATGGCATTTCACAGTCAAGTCATTTACATTCCTAAGATAACTTTCATGAAATCTTGGAAGATCCAAGCACGACATTGTAGTTGGACATGTTATGATTCACCCCTGGTGCAGGTGGGATTTGTGCCCAGACCCTCTGGTCCAGACATGGCCAAACTGACACAAGACCTCAGATGAGAATATTTAACTTAGGTAATGATGTCAGGAATTTTTCAAACTGGCACAACTGAGATTCCTCAAATGGTCAGGTAATAGAAATTATATTACCATTATATTTACAATTCATGCCCAAACACATGTTCCCCAAACATTCTTAATGCAGAATCTGTAGATAATATAGAAGGATGGTTTTTGCCAGTGTAAACTTATACATTATAAAGAAGAATAGTTCTTTATTATTAAATAATAAAAACATACCCTCTATTAAGAAATATTTGCACCAGGTGTTAGAGATTTGTGACCAATTGCATCATTATTTTTTGATGCAAAGAGATTAACCCTTTGCTGTCTCCAAGCATAATATATTATAAGTGATGCCGATATGGAGATATTTTGTCTTGGTTAATTAATGTAGTTCAGATCTGTAGCTTGATTAATGTTCTCTGTAGGTCATCTATTTTCTCTTTATTCATTCACAGAATAAGGGTCTTGCTGGCATGGCCAGCATTTATTGCCCATCCCTAATTGCCCAGAGGGCAGTTAAGAATCAACCACATTGCTGTGGGTCTGGAGTCACATGTAGACCAGAGCAGGTAAGGCTGACATTTTCCTTCCCTAAAGGACATTAGTGACCCAAATGGGGTTTTCCCAACAATCAATTCATAGATTCTTAATTCCAGATATTTATTGAATTCAAATTCCACCATCTGTTGTGGCAGGATTCAAACTCAGGTCCCCAGAACATTATCTGGATCTCCAGTCCAGCGACAATACCACTTGCTCATCGCATCCCCAGTATATATATTTATGTTTGTATATATGTATATATATTTTCTAAATACATATATTAATTTCATACTAATAAATACCTTTAAACCAGAAGAATAACAAAACCTTGAATAAATCTCATTGTGATGTATGTGACCTGACAGTGTGCAGAATATTTTATTTCAATGATTTTTAGTGTGGCGTTCTGTACCATATAGATATCTGCTTTCTGCAGGTTGATTTATTAAAATATTGGGAGAGTGTTCACTTTGCTTAAGCAATAAAAATGTCAAAAATGTGTAAAATTCCCCAGGTATTGACTAGATGCTTTTAAAATGCAGCTGTTCTGCATTCTGTGAACTCTCACTTGTTCTGAAACTACCTGTTGGAGGTAATATCACATCTCTCATTTCTTTGAGCACGGGAATCAGATGGCTGGCCAACTCCCAACCTATAATATCCCTCTTACATTGGCATACACCCAAAGCTGCTCTGCATCAATGTGGAAGTGACTGTGTGACTGAAGTGATACCTTTGCCAAGCTGAACAAGATGTAGGATTATGTGAATATTAGAATTTTGCAACTTAAGACAGACGTACCGTAATATTGCACATTTTAAAAATAAATTCACTGTTCAGTATTAAAGTAGTTTGTTTGTTTAACCAGAGCATCTCATTAATCAGAGCTAACACAATATTTGTCCTGTTGGATTGACTTCCCTACTGTTAAAAGCTGTAGGGGACAAAAGTTATACTTTATAAAATCATGCAAGTGCTTTATTAATCTGAGCAGTGGAAGAGAACATTTAAATGGCATATTCAGATATTGTTGGGTTTGATTCAAACTTGCCCTGAGGCCTTTTGTTAACTAATTATAGAAAACAGAAGCCACACATCTTGTCTTGCAATCTTGATAGCACTGCAGTCATCAACCACTCTATATTTAATTAGTGTTGATTGTTGTTAGTATGTTCAATAATTATTAATTAGGTTTGGGAAGGGCCTTGAAATTCCAGCTGCATGCCTCGAGCAGTGCTGCATAGTTCATGTTTGTTGTGAGGACACTGACTTTATGCTGGTGAGTGAATTACAAATAGGCAGCTTATGCATTTGATGCAATGGACTTGTGCTTGTAACCTGGACAAGCCAGGCAGGATTCACCTGAAAACCTTTAGTTAAGAACTAAATTCACAGGGGGATAAGTATTGGAAAACTGTAATAAAAATAATCAGAAAAGGCTGGTTGGCTGTTGGAAGAGATTTATGGAAATTAATAGAGTCTCTGCTTACGTTTACAAGTCAACTACCTGCAATTAAGGCAATTTTGAGCTTCCTCTGCCCTGGTCTCCCATTCCCCATTGACACTAAATTCTCTTCCTCCATAAAATGCTTCTGGAATTCCCTTCCTCACATCTTTCTGCTGTTGGATGGTAAAGGATTCTGTTGTTCCAGGCAGAAAGTGAACCAGTGGTAGTTGAGATGGTCTGATCTTTATTTCAGCATCAGTGGGAGAGTTTTCAATTAATCTCTCCACCATTTCATCAGAGCAAAATGGAGATTTATCATGGTCTTTTTAAAAGAAATTGGCTTGTGGGCAGGGTAAACATTCAGAACCATAGAATCCCTACAGTGTGTAACCAGGCCATTAAGTTGACACCAACCTTCCAAAGGACATTCCATGCAAACTCACCCCCTACCCATATCTGTAACCCTGAATTTCCCAAGGCTTAATCCACCTAGCCTGCACTTCCCAAGACACTATTGTCAATTTAACATGGTCAATCCACTTAGCCTGCAAATCTTGGGACTGTGGCAGGAAACCAGAGCACATGAAAGAAACCCATGCAGCAATGGGAAGAACGTGCAAACTTCACACAGACAGTCACCTAGGGGCAGATTCGAACCTGGGTCTCTGACACCATGAGACAACAATGCTAACCACTGAGGCACCATGCCACCCCATAATGGCCACATGAATCATATTTTTGTTTTATACAATGTGTCTTATGCTTCAGAGCCAATGACTCAAAATTAACTCTACTTCTTTGGAAGTCGCAAAGCCTTCATTTCAGCTTAAAGTTACAGTGATTTTGAATGACTTTAGAGTCACATTTACAGTAAATCTCCATTCATATTGTACACTGGAATGTCTCGAATAGTTTACACAGTGGATGGTTTCTGAAGTGCTGTGATCATGTGAAACCAAAATGGTAGAGATATTCTGTGATGACAAATGGGCAAATGACATGAATAACCTTTGAAGCCATTTCAATTTAATAGGCAGCATTTAAAACATAATTCATTTAAAGAATACCAAGGTATGGACAGACAGTGAATCAAACTATGCTGCAACTACAAATTCTTGGTTCCAATTTGGCTCTCTGTTATACAGGCATTGCCAAATTTTCTACCTTATTGACTCCAAGTGGATTTATAATAGCTAGTTGATCTGTTTCTGTTGGTTTTGCACCCCTATTAATGTTGAATTTTATACCAATGGAATTCTTCCTCGTAAGGATGCACATACTATGTATTCTGCATTAGTCAACATCTGCTATGGTAATTGTTGTCATGAAGTCAACTGGGATAGGTATTCCTATCTGCTGTAAGCGACTACTGATACAAAATATATATTCTGGAGAGTAGGTGACGACAAAATCTGGCCCCATACACTGCAAGTACATGCTGTCAGAGCTGATACTGGAAGAATGATGTCTTGTGCAAGACCCTACTTACAAGCATTGAAGTGTGCTGCCACAGGCAGACTTGATCTTGAGAGTGAGAAGGTAAAGGAGGAACGTTAATAAAATTTGAAGGTTTTGGAATGTCCCACTGCATAAAGGATAACACTGCATCAAATGTTAAGTTATATAGAGTAGAAGTTGAATGATAAAAAAATCCTCAAATAATAAAATCGCTCATGATGTTAGAACATAGAACCTAGAAAAACACAGCACAGAGCAGGCTCTTTGGCCTATGATGTTGTGCCAAGGATTAATCCTAATGTAAGATAAAATAACCTTACCTACGCACCCCTCAATTCACTGCTGTCCATGTGCATGTTCAGCAGGCACTTAAATATCCTAATGACTCTGCTTCCACCGCCACTGCTGGCAACGCATTCCATGCATTCACAACTCTCTGCGTAAAGAACCTACTTCTGATGTCTCCTCTATACCTTGCTCCTAACATCTTAAAACTTATGACCCCTCGTACCAGTCAATCCTGCCCAGGGGAAACGTCTCTGGTTATTGACTATCCCCACCACTCATTACCTTGTATACCTCAATCAGGTCACCTCTCATCCTCCTTCTCTCCAGAGAGAAAAGTCTAAGCTTAGTCAACCTCTCTTCATAAGACAGGCCCTCCAGTCCAGGCAGCATCCTGGCAAACCTTCTTTGCACCCTCTCCAAAGGCTCTGTATCTTTCCTTTAATAGGCCGACCGGAACTGGACACAATATTCCAAGTGTGGTCTCACCAGAGACTTGTAGAGCTGTAGCAAAACCTCGCAGCTTTTAAACTCGATCCCCCTGTTAATGAAAGCCAAAACACCATATGCTTTCTGAACAACCCTGTCAACTTGGGTGGCAACTTCGAGGGATCTATGTACTTGAACAACAAGATCCCTCTGTTCCTCCACACTGCCAAGAATCCTGTTGTTAATCCTATATTCAGCATTCAAGTTTGACCTTCCAAGATTCATCACTTTGCATTTATCCATGTTGAACTCCATCTGCCATTTCTCAGCCCAGCTCTGCATCCTGTCTATGTCACGCTGCAGCTTGCAATAGCCTTCAGTACTATCAACGACACCTCCAACCTTTGTGTCATCTGCAAACTTACTAACCCACCCCTCAATCTCCTCATCCAAGTCATTTATAAAAACTACAAAGAGCAGAGGCCCAAGAACAGAGCCCTGCGGGACCCCACTCAACACTAACCTCTAGGCAGAATACTTTCCATCTACAAATAATCTCTGCATTCTATCAGCCAACCAATTCTGAATCCAGATAGCCAAATCTCCCTGTATTCCATACCGCCTGACTTTATGAATGAGGAACCTTATCAAATGCTGGTTAGAGTCGGCTCGTCCTGCTTGAAGTGAATTGAATCTCCAGAGGTTGAACGACTAGATATTCATCAACTACCACTATTGTGTATTCTTCAAATATTGTATCACCAGTCCTGTTGGAGCTACCTTTGATTCTTTGCTGCATTTGGACATTCAAAGCCACTTTAATCCCTCTCTGAGTCAATTGTTGCAGATCTCTTCTGATGCAGAGGCGCTACATAGTATTTGAGTGCTGTCTCATTAATTTTAAGTTTGGTATAGTGAAGATATAGCCACTCCAACTTGAGCACATCGTTTATAAGACCATAAGACATAGGAGCGGAAGTAAGGCCATTCGGCCCATCGTGTCCACTCCGCCATTCAATCATGGCTGATGGGCATTTCAACTCCACTTACCCGCATTCTCCCCGTAGCCCTTAATTCCTTGTGACATCAAGAATTTATCAATCTCTGCCTTGAAGACATTTAGCGTCCCAGCCTCCACTGCACTCTGTGGCAATGAATTCCACAGGCCCACCACTCTCTGGCTGAAGAAATGTCTCCGCATTTCTGTTCTGAATTTACCCCCTCTAATTCTAAGGCTGTGTCCACGGGTCCTAGTCTCCTCGCCTAACAGAAACAATTTCCTAGCATCCACCCTCTGCAAGCCATGTATTATCTTGTTAGTTTCTATTAGATCTCCCCTTAATCTTCTAAACTCCAATGAATACAATCCCAGGATCCTCAGCCGTTCCTCATATGTTAGAACTACCATTCCAGGGATCATCCGTGTGAATATCCGTTGGACACGCTCCAGTGCCAGTATGTCCTTCCTGAGGTGTGGGGACCAAAACTGGACACAGTACTCCAAATGGGGCCTAACCAGAGCTTTATAAAGTCTCAGTAGCACAACGGTGCTTTTATATTCCAACCCTCTTGAGATAAATGGCAACATTGCATTCGCTTTCGCTTTCTTAATCATGGACTCAACCTGCATGTTTACCTTTACAGAATCCTCAACTAGCACTCCCAGATCCCTTTGTACTTTGGCTTTACGAATTTTCTCACCGTTTAGAAAGTAGTCCATTCTTGTATTCTTTTTTCCAAAGTGCAAGACCTCGCATTTGCTCACATTGAACTTCATCAGCCATTTCCTGGACCACTCTCCCAAACTGTCTAGATCCTTCTGCAGCCTCCCCACTTCCTCAGTACTACCTGCCTGTCCACCTATCTTCGTATCATCGGCAAACTTCGCTAGAATGCCCCCAGTCCCTTCATCCAGATCATTAATATATAATGTGAACAGCTGCGGCCCCAACATCTATCTGCGGGACTCTATCCTTAGTTTGCAAGTTTATGATAGTATTTATGTCAAACAAATTGGAAAAGGTATAACTGAAAGATGCTGTTACCTGTTGACCAAATGATCACATTTGCAGCTCCTATAAAATGAACCTTTCGCCAATTCTTATGGGGAGGGCAGTATAAGTTACCTCCCAGGTTACGGCTGACAGCTCACAAACTGAAGTAGAGGCTGAGTAAGCTTTACACTTTTGGGAAAAGGATAATACGCTCATTCAAGGTGCTTCCTGCAGCTGCTTTGCCAACCACCTCAGTACACATTAGAAGTCCAATACGACAGAAATAATAAACTTTTCTCTCTGCTATACCATGCCAGTTTGCCTTTTGTTGTGCCTAATGACAGAAATGATGGAATTGTCATGGTTAGGTGCCCACAGTCTCATAACCAAGCTGCTGCTCAGTGAATCCAATCTCACACTCCATTGTATGGATATTCTATATATAACCTGCAGCCAAATGAAATGTGAAGGAAAAAAAAAATCAAATCTAATTACACGGCATTGATTTCTCTCCAATTTTGCTTCTAATACACTTTTTGTCTCCTTGATTCTTTTTTCTCCTTGATTCTCCCCCACCCCATCTGCTTCTTTGAAAATGACTTGTGATACCGCTATACCTAGATTAAACCACAGTAAGAGACAATAAGGTGCAGAATTATTTTTAACATAGAGGGGTACAGTACAAAGTACAAAGAAAATGTGGTTTCCATCAGAGAAACAGGTAGGAGCTGGCTTTATATTTCCCTTAGTTTAACTTGTATCTGCAAGCAGTGATGGTGTTGTCTTTTTTTGGGAGGGTTTGACCAAAACAAAAAAAAATAAATAGCATTAAGCAGGCCTTATCCTCGTTTGTTGAGGTTTGTAATTGATCAATGGAAATGGTTTAGAGGAAATAATTTGTTTTCATATGTTGACTGCTGTTATATAGACTGCCAAATCTTTCTGAGCCAGGTACAGGAGAATTGAGAACAGCCTTGTTCTAGCTAAGATGAAGGCAGAATCCTGGCAACTAAAATTGATACATTAATAGTGTGAAGGTCAGTATATTGTTGTTTTTAAAGTGCTTGTGTGGATGTGTGTGTGCAAGATATGTCTTCATAATGCTGCTATAGACTTAATGGTAAGTGTGTTTCTTTAATGATCTGGCTATAATGTCTTTGTTTCTTGCAATATAAGTAAAGTTAGTTTTTATTTTATGCATTTAAGAAGTGGAAGTTTTAATTAAGGAAATGGAAGCTACAATCACAATATCATTACTTTATTTGTGCTTGGTTAGAAAACTGTGACCCATTGGAATCCAAAAAATGCTTCAGTGTGAAAAGATTTAAATTGCTGAATATGAAAACTGTTTATGGTGTTCAAAATGAAGTTAGAGTGCACATAGATGTTACCCATCAGAAAATATGAGAGTTCAGAAATATAAAGTCAAAGAGTCACTTGAATTACAGTGATGATGAATTGGTTTGTGTAGATCCCGAGTGTGAATATGAACCATTAAAAGTTGGATGAATGCATTTTATAGACAGTTACAGAAACTAGTGCCATGCATTGGAATCCTGTTAGAATCCTGCAGGCAACATCTGTGGAATTTTATAGTTTATTGTAATACACACAACAAACTAGTCCTTATAACAGAATAGTTATAAGGATACATACCGCAGCATAGGGTTTAAAATGTGAGTAAGCATTTGCATGGGGTATAATATTGCTTGATAATACATTCTATTGTATTTTAAGTCGCTGTGTTTAATAGTAGACTGATTTTGGCTTTCCCCACCCACCTCCCCCCCCAACCTTGTACTGCCGCTGTTTCAGTTCAGAAATGACTGCATTCTGCTGGATTATTCATTATTCATTCTTGGACTTCTCTGCTGATTTGAAAAGCAGTGTACTGTGACCAAAAATCTTTTTTTTATCTTCCTTCCACTACTGTGATTAGTACTCCAGGTCATGTGCTCAGGGGCCTTGCACAGTAATTTCCAACTGGGTACGAATATCAGTCTGAATTCCTCAAAATGCTTGAAAATAAAAGATTATTTTGTATGTACGTGTGTGTGTTTGGGTTGGGAGTGGGGAATGATTGGGGAGGGAAGCTGCCTCGATTGTGAGCTCCACTGCTTAAAAATCAAGTGACTTGTGGTGTAAATCATGGCCAGAGCCAAAGTATTACAGTTTAGAGTGTTCTGACTACAAAGTTGTTGTTTGCAATGGATCTCAGATCAATAATTAATTCCCCCCCAACATCCCTTTTGCTTTTACAAGTTTCTCTGCATAGAAGATTCAATCTCAGTGACCAGTGAAAGAAATTAAAATTCAACAGTGATGATCAGAGAGGAACAGTGAATTCTTCAGGGGCAGCTGTTAGGACCAATAGATTTAAGTTAGCTCTCTGTTGTCCCTTGCGCGAACTGCTTGTAACCTGGGAAAGTCCACCAGTATGTTCTTTCCACATAAAAAAAAATCCATTTAATTTTAAGGACATACCACGATCCGTTGGTTTGATTGCCAAACTTCAAATTCATTCTTGAGATTCATTTTTCTGTTTTGCTAATCAACAGAATGATAGATAATCAAGGAAGGAGGATGGTTCTTCAAATTAAGTGTTAAGCAGGTAATTGTCACAGGTGCGAGAGTTATTGTTTGCATTCAAATTTTTCAAACTGACTTACTGTACCAAATAAGATGCTGTCTCTCTGCTGTACACAAAATGGCACATTTAGCTTTTTTAAATGGCATGTCATGCAGTGCATAGTCTGATTGAGATATTTTGGTTTGAGAGCCTTCCAACTTGTCGTCCCAAACTCCTTTATTTTTGTGCTGCTTTCTGTCTAATGAGATACCATTGTAAAATAATGAGCTGCCACTTGTCATTTACTAGTTAACCTCCTGTGGTGTTCCTCACAGTGAGCTGAATGATACATTTTATCAGGAAAGTTGACTGTACTTTGTAAGGACAGGAACTTAATTCTGCACAATTTAAAGTGTATTATTCTGACGCTAATGTGACAGTTTGCTTCATAACATCTCAAAGTTTATTTAGGATGAGGCAGTAAGTGTGCTGAATGAAGCCATAGGTCTTCTTGGTTTTGTAACTTTTCAAACCCGGGATGAAATGCCTATCTTTCCTTCTTGTGGTAAAATTATTTTGCATCTGTAACGTTGTGCCCGATGTTATCTCGATGTGCTATCGTTAATACACAGCTGGTAGATTAATACACATTGCTTAATTAGCATTCAACGTAAATCCAGGCTTCTTCCCAGCTCTTTACTCCTGAGGATGCAGACTTTTATTCTATGAGCATTATCTTCCCATTTTGGACCACGGCTGAAAGCAGAGGGATTGGAGGAGGGGAACACATGCTCTGCCAAGGATAGAAAAGCCAACCAGATCTTCCAGCAACTGATTGGTTGCTGGTGGGTTTTTTTTTTACTGGCATTTGGACCAGAGCCAAGAAGGTCCTGATTGCTATGAGTTCTGGCCAATCAGAGGCTGGCAGCACCAGAAAAGAGGCCACAGCTGTGTTGGTATAACACCTCTTGGAATCCCTAAATGATGGATCACCCACTGGAAAGCAAAGCAGAAGATAATGGGGAGAGAGTGTCATGGGAAATGGGTATTGGTGTCAAAAGTAAGAACAGTGGTTGGCTTCCAGGGTCTACCACTCTGCCCTTTGTCGAGTACCTCAGTTGTGCACAGATTAGTGCAGATCTTGACCCATCTGCCCCATCCTGCTGTTTAAAGGCCCCTGCCTTCAAACAGAATCAGATGTCCATAAGGAGAAGCACTTGCCAACCAGCACTGGACCACAACTGGAACAGGACTGGGAGCCATAATATGTTTACCCCCTCTCCCCCTACTGAGGTGGAAATTAGACCAACTGATGGAAATTTGTTGCCCTATTTTGAGATTGGCTAATTCAACACTGACAGGATACCATGACTGAGACTTTCTGGAGATGACTAGGACATTTAGTGAGCTTTTTAAGCCGGCTCGAGCACTGTTCTGCAAAGTCTTGTTAACATAGACTTCCACAATGCCTCGGTAGGCCAATAAAATTATTAGTCACCTACAATTTTGAACAGATTTTTAAACATGAGTAAGAATAATAAATAAGAAGTGAATTGTCCCTCTATCAGTTTTGATATTGCTTATCTATTGACATCATTGAATGTCATGGAAGCATGTTAATTAGCAAAAGGTAAATCGATTGTAATTGACTCTTAACAAATGCCATTTGGTATGGATTCCATAGAAGGATCATTAATTCAATAAATCACTGCTACGTCCACAGTTAGGTGGTAGTGTGGGGGTAAAAGGAAAAAAAAAGAAAAAAAAAGATAAACAGGAGTGTCAGAAGTTCTGTTTACCCTGAAAACTGCCTCTGAGGGAGCTGGATCTGTGTGAGTCAAAGACTCTTCACTTTTCTCTAAAGAGGAGAGGCACTCCTGAACAGCCTGGAACCACCCAGTCAGTCTATCTTATTTACTGCTGAGGAGGAGTTTATTTTGAATTTTTGTGTTTTTTTCTTTATTGGTTATTGTGACTGTAAAAAAAGTAAATTCCTGCTACTTAACCATTCAAAATTGTGTATGTGTTTTGGAAAATTTCTTACTCTTACTGTGGATTCAGGATATACCTTTGGTTTATTGGAATTCCTGCTTGATATACCAATGCACCATGACCTGATTGATCAATTTTACAGTCTTTGTTTGCTCTTTTTAAAAATCCTTCAAGGTAAAACAGCTCTGTCTTCAGCTAGCAATGCCTGCTAATGTTACAAATGTCAAGTTACTTAAATGTGTACATGTGCCTGATCTAGTTATGATTAAATATAACTGATACTAACTCGGAAAATATCAGGTCACATATAATAGTTGCTTTGGTGATTCAGTGGTAAAATTCTTACTTGCCGTGTGAAAGGCCCAGTTTCAATTGCTGGCCAAATGATGCCAACCCTCCAGGTTTCTTGTGGCACCCCGGTATTGTCCCTATCTGAGTCAGAAAATTTAGGTTCAAGTCCCAATTTAGGTTCAAGTTCAAGGTCCTGGAGATATGTCCAAATAGGCAGACTACAAAAAAAAGTGATAAGAGCAGATTTCCCACTGGTGTGTGAAAGTAGGCAGTAACCTGCATATGCTATACTAGGTCTTGCAAATAAACTGTTGTGAAAGACAGAGGAGCCTCTGCTTTTTTCTTTGCCAGATACATGTTTATCACATTAATAGTATTGACTACTTCTGCCATTGCTGCTCTGGAGGCAGGAAACAGGCTATTCTGAAGAATATTTTCTCTTTGTCCTATCAATGAGTTGGCTAGCTTTCACTTGGTGCTCTGGAAGACCCAGCTGGTTTGGATTGTCTGGGTGCAGCCCAACTACGGAATGGAACTTAAAGCCACAGTGATCTAAAGCATTCAAAAAGTGGAGCTGGCTATAATTAATGGAGGAGAAAGTGAGGACTGCAGATGCTGGGGATCAGAGCTTAAAAATGTGTTGCTGGAAAAGTGCAGCAGGTCAGGCAGCATCAAAGGAGAAGGAGAATCGACGTTTTGGGCATAAGGCCGATTCCTGAAGAAGGGCTTATGCCCGAAACGTCGATTCTCCTTCTCCTATAATTAATGTATGTTGTCAAATGCCTAAATAATATAACCTTTTCTGTTTTGGAATAGTTAGCAAACAAAGAACAGTTTGTCTTGAGTTGATGTGAGGTACTCATCTGTCAATCATCTTAATTGTACACCCATGTAAAATTTAGGGTAAATTTTGAAAGTCGTCAGATGTTTGACATTACCAAATTAGTCACTTCTCCAGAATAGCTATTTGTTCTTGAAATCAAGGTATCTTTGCAGGCCTTGAATATTTCTATGATCATTACATTATATTATAATTAGCTGTATGCAGAAATGATCATAATTCCTTTTATTATTTTATATTTTGTTTTTGTTTTCATAGTTGCCTATAACTATATCATGAATTATGATTGTTTTACTTGTCCTGTTATCACAATTCAGCATCTGCTGTCTTGGCAATTTTTCATTAAAACAGCCAATTTAATTAAAAATGAGTAAAACCATTGCCTCTGGAAGTTTTATACCACATGAATACTTTCATCAAATATAACCCCCATAAATTTAGCAAAGCCATGAAAGAGCATGGGATGAATACCAGGCCTTAGAGATTGCATGAGGGTAAGACACTAAACTGACATACGAGCATGGCCCCTTAAACTTGTTTCATCATTCAATAAGATCACAGTTGATCTGATTATTCCATATCCTACCTAATCCTGATAATCTTTCACCCCCTTTCTTATCAAGAACTTATCTACTCCTACGTTAAAGATATTCCAAGGCTCTGCTTCCATTGTCTTTTGAGCAAGAGAGAGTTCCAACGACTTGAGTTGTGGACCCAAAATTCCCAATCTCACCAAATAATATTCCAAAGGTACCACATGCTCCTAAGGTACAAGATGTCGCTGAAGGCACAAGCAATGATTCTAAAAAGAGAAATCTCTGTGTTTGGGTTTGATTTTGTGGTTATGCCTGTGATCGAGTTCAGTCTCATTGCTTTCCCAACTAAGTGGTCTCTGATTTACTAGAAATTAATCCTTGGGCCATGACTATACCTTCAGGGAAAGCAGCTAGCACCCATTGTATTTCCACAGATAGCAATAAAAAGTTACAATATAGTCATGAATGCTCAACTTTAAAAGACAATTACATTTTGAAATGTATCTTTAATTTAAAGAAAAACAGAATTCCAGACACTTTCACTCAGAAACACCTCCACGTGATTTAGTCACCACAGGAAGAGAAACTCATTGACATGTTGGGTGCCAGTTTTATAAGCTTTTCACAGTGTCTCACAGAGACACAGAGCAAGACAAAAAAGCTACAGCTATCGGGAAGTCGGACTGTTTTGTGTTACTCAGCAAGGAAGGTGCTGGTGAGAGTTTGTATTCTTGTTCTAAAGGAGAAAAGTACATGAAGTTTTAGGGATCAGAAACTTCACTTCTGATGTTAATTATATCTGGGAACACATAGGCTGTAAAGAATGTTTATTGAATATTGCTCTCTGCCCAAGATATCTATTACTCTGTTGAAACAGCTGCGCCCCCAGGAATAATATTACTTGATTAACATCTTTCTCTGTGATCCTGTCAATTTACAATGTTTATCTGTACAAGTGAGGAGGTTTAAATACTCTGGATAATTGGCACTTTATACGGTTGTAGTAAAATTAATTTTTAATGAATTACAGAAAGTATATTGTGGAAATGGGCATGGGAGTACCATGAAGAGTCTAAAGAACCATAGGAAGTGAGTGGACAACTTAGTTGGGAGTTGAAATAGATGGGGCCTGTGAGGTATTAGTTGGTGAAGGCTGGAGGGTTATTTTTGTTTCATTGATTTTTTGTGACTGAGGCTATGTACCAGAGCACTAAACCTTTTAATCAGCCTTCCTTGGCACCCATTACCTGTGCCATCCTCCAAACACTTTCCAGAGGACAGTGGGCCCAATTCAAATGACCTCCCATCTCTGGAACTAAAATCCTGCTCTTGCAGGCCCTCTCTCTGCAAGGGGCAGGCTGTGCTCAGAAATTTCCTGACTTTCTATTACCTGCCTTGAAGAGGTGAATCCAGCCCCATGTTACAGGCTGATGAAGTTTCATTCAAACTGATATGCTGAGTATGTCTCGCTCTTTTCGTTTGTGTTTGTGATTTTGCTGCTATGATCTGCAATGTTAACACTTTCACTGTCATAACATCTTTACATATTGAAGTATCTCATTTATGTAATTAATTACAGCAGAAGTACACTGCAAACATGAAAATCATTCTATGTCAGCATCATTCCCAAACTATGATGAGAGAATTACTTGTTAATCTGTTTATTTGGTGTTGTTGATTGAGAAAGGAATTTTGGCAAGAATACTGATAGAGTAATATGTTTCCGTGTTAAAGTACCGATATTATAAGAGAATAGTTATTTCTGTGTCAATCTACCCACTTTCTGGGGACATGCAGAAATGTGGACTGCATATCCAGAAATGTGGGTTATCATATTTAGAAGCCAATAACAGTGAAACA
Source organism: Chiloscyllium plagiosum (assembly GCF_004010195.1). Lineage (NCBI taxonomy): Eukaryota > Metazoa > Chordata > Chondrichthyes > Orectolobiformes > Hemiscylliidae > Chiloscyllium > Chiloscyllium plagiosum. Next base: position 21,438,929 of record NC_057737.1, on the reverse strand, counting down.
AAGAACAAGAGCTAATTTATTACATTGTTAATAAAATTGTAGTTGAGTCTCCACATTCTGCAACAGAGCTTCATATGACCTGAGCAGAAATGTAAAACCAAAAAGGAAAATGTCATAAACAAGCAGTCCTAAATATTTCCTCAAATCCTTCAGAAAGGTTTTTTTTTGCCAATTCTTTTCCCTCTCATGACTGGCTACTGTTTGAGTAGGGCACCATGGGTGTCAGTCACGCCATTGTACCTCATCCCAGTGGCCATCCTTTGAACTGGACTCAGTGAGTCAGGGCAGGGAGAACTGATAGACTATTCCACATGAAAAAGCATGCTAGCTGAACCTTAACATCCATTTCCCAGCACTTTCCTCCCAGGGTTATAAAAAGGACTGATTCTAAAATCTTGACTCTGTTTCTCTCCACAGATTCATAGATCATAGAATCCCTACAGTATGGAAACAGGCCATTCGGCCCAACAAGTCCACACCGACTCTCCAAAGAGCATACCCGACTCACCCCTTTACCCTATCCCTGTAACTTTACATTTCCCACTGTCAATCCACCTAACCTGCATATTTTTGGACTATGGAAGGAAACTCACGCAGACACTGGGAGAATGTACAAACTCCACACAGGCAGTTGCCCGAGGCTGGAATCGAACTTGGCTCCCTGGTGCTGTGAGGCAGCAGTGCTAATCACTGAGCCATCATGCCTCCCCTAATTTGTTTCCTGACTTGCTGAATATCTCCAGATTTCTACCATCTGTACTATTGTGTTTTTGTACAAGAGGGACACCGAGAACACTTGTACCACCTTACCATCCACCAGGTTGTAGTTGGCTAACTTAACACAAATCAGGATCTACCTGACTCCATTACTAATTTTCACAGCTTATTATTGCAGTCATTGAGATCTTATTAATTACATTTACGTGATTGGGCAAGTAGCAGCCCACACATAGAGGTGAACAACTCATATTTATGGAGTTCTGTGAGCATAGCAAATATTGCTTTTCCTTAAGCATCAAGCATACTCTTACATCACCTCAGAAAGTATTACTGATCAACTGCATTATATTAGTTACTGGATGCAATGCATTAGGAGCACACACACACAGAAGCTGAACTGAGAACTATAAAAAAAAAGGCTGCAGTGAATCACTGCTGTTTGCATACATATTGATTATGGAACAAAACTGCAACAAATCTTGATTTGTTTTCCTGGAAATTGCTTAGGTTTCCTGGCCATCCGCAAGGTTGGTAGTGATAAGTTGTCATTTAGGCTTTTCCTCAGCCTGGTTTGAACAGCTGCTATAAGGGCACAGAGCGTTAGGATAGTTGATCTTCAACAACATTAATAAATCCCTCCCCAAACAATGAGAATGCCAACTCTGCAGTTCAAAGAATCAGAAATTTTCAAATGTTCCTCAAGACAAATAATAGGTCTTTACATAAATCGGTGAAAACCAGTTTTTTATTTATGCAGGAAGTGTGCTACTCTTTACAGACTAAAGTCAGAGTTATTTTGATTGTAGTACATGGTTTAATACTGGTTGGTGAAATACCTGAGGGAACTTTACATTTTTTAAGGCTGTGCACAGGATGAGTCGTGGACAAGTGAGTCAAAGAGGATCAGAGAGCAACTGGATAACTGGATCAGAATAGGGGAGGTGGGGGAAGGAGAGAAGAGTCAGTGTGGAGTAGGAATGAGGTGCAAGGCAGGAAGAAAGCAGAAATATAGGGAGGTGAGGAGGAGCAGTGGTGGGGACAGTGGTGCCAGGTAAAGAGAGAGGAAGGAGAAGCTATAGAAAAAGAGGGAACTAAGAAAGGACAGAAGAGGAGGAAGAGAGGAAGGGAAGTGGGAGAAAAGAGGAGAAGAGTGTGATGGAGAGGACGGGTTAATGTGAGGACATGGATAGTTTTAGGTGCCTTATTAGTGGAACTGGAACTGAATGACTTATTAGATAAAAGATTTTCGGGTGAGTGTAAACATGTAACTGATAAATGCTATGGGGTGAGGTTTGAAATAACTCTTGCTTGGAAGGAGATAAAGGTGCACATTTCTATATCTCAGAACTGAGTAAGCAGTATATTATGGAAAAAGGGATCTGTTTGGGAGCTATAGAGAGACTCGATATAAAATATCAATAAAAATCTCTGTACTAACAAAAAAGTGTTTAGCCAGAGCTGTCAACCCTCATTGAAACACAAAAGGAATCCAAACGGAAGTTTGTTGCTGTATGTTCAATGTTTTAGATTAGATTAGATTAGATTAGATTACTTACAGTGTGGAAACAGGCCCTTCGGCCCAACAAGTCCACACCGACCCGCCGAAGCGCAACCCACCCATACCCCCACACCCACCCCTTTAACCTAACACTACGGGCAATTTAGCATGGCCAATTCACCTGACCCGCACATCTTTGGACTGTGGGAGGAAACCGGAGCACCCGGAGGAAACCCACGCAGACACGGGGAGAATGTGCAAACTCCACACAGTCAGTCGCCTGAGTCGGGAATTGAACCCGGGTCTACAGGCGCTGTGAGGCAGCAGTGCTAACCACTGGGCCACCGTGCCGCCCACATTTGTTTTGTTTTACATAGTTTGGACAGATACGGAGTAAGAAATACAAGGCTGTGTTGAGCTAGAAATTAGTCTCATCATTGTGCCCTGTACCTGGATTATGCTGTCAACACATTCCCTCATTCATTGAGTTTATGATTAAATGAAATGCAAGTTGAGTCATGTTAATATATTTCTAACATGTTCTTCACATATATTGGACCGCATTTAATGACTTGTAGCTCTTTCAATATGAGTAGTTATTGCTAAATTAGCTTCTCTTATATCAGTCTTAGGCAGTGTTTCCTCTCAACTATAGTCCACAGGATTCTTAGCTGGTCTCGTGCTTCTGGTCTTGGCAACATTCCCCTCTTCCACCAGCATTGTCCTTCAACAACACATTCCAAACTCTATCACTTGTGAGGACAAGGGCAGCAAATACATAGGAGCAGCAACACCTGCAACTTCCTCAGAACCACTCGCCATCCTGACTGAGAATTACATTGCTGTTCTTCCAGCAATATTGGGTTAAAATCCAGAAATTCCTTCCCCAACAGCAACCTACCCACATAATGAACTGCAGTTGTTCAAGAAGGTGGCAGTAACTTCTCAAAGGCAATTAGGGATGAGCGATCAATGCTGGCCCAGCCAGCAACAACCCCATCCCGTGAGTGAATAATAAAAAAATAAGGTTCACTTGTCTCCTCACAATAAAATGTGGCCATTTCTGCCACTTCCAACACCATGCACACACAGATGCCTCTTTCCCCTCTCTTCTCTTTTATTTGACAAGGCCATCACTATCAGGTTATTTATTTTTCTATTTCCAGCTGCTTCTTTCTGTATAACCAGAGCTGAAACAGGTTCATCCCATCCCAAGCCAATATCTTGAGTTTTGATAGATCAAATGCAGGATGGGTGATCAATTTGCCAAGCACCTTTACATTACCTGTTCCTTCCTGTTCATATACCCCTTTCATTCTCATTTAGGCCTCTTACTTCTAACTATGTAGAATGTAATCTTAAGTGTTATCTCATCTAATTCCTGAATTCTCTGTTTAGAAACTTCAGAATGTTTCAAAGTTCTTATTGACAATGAAAGCTTAAAATCCAATGGCGGGTCTGTTAACATCTTGGGAAGAGGGGAGACTGATTTAAGCTAGTCGATATTGACTTTTCATCGGAACATAATGTGATTACATTTTACAAACAGTTTAAGGGAGAGAACGGTGGGTCCAGGCTTACTATTTTGAATTTAAACAAGGATAATTATGAGGACAGAGCTGAAAATGTGTTGCTGGAAAAGCGCAGCAGGTCAGGCAGCATCCAAGAAACAGGAGAATCGACGTTTCGGGCATAAGCCCTTCTCCAGGAATCTCCCTCTACAAGGATTTCAGTGCAACACATTTTCAGCTCTGATCTCCAGCATCTGCAGTCCTCACTTTCTCCTAGAAGATTTTAACCTACTGCGAATCCTCTTACAAGGATGCCTTCCTTGAAGAAGCTCACTTCCTCCCTCTACAAGGATTTCAGTGTCCTGTTCCTTGGATGCTGCCTGACCTGCTGCGCTTTTCCAGCAACACATTTTCAGCTCTGATCTCCAGCATCTGCAGTCCTCACTTTCTCCAAATTATGAGGACACGAAAGCCAATGTGAACTGACAATTTACCTTAAGGGATAGATCAATAGATCTGCTGTGGCAAACATTTAAGGGGATTTTTATTCCAGAAAATGGAATATTCCAACAAACAAGCAAAAGTCTAAGTAATGGAGCTGCCTCTGTGGCTAAGCAAAAAGGCAAAGATAGTATCAAATTGAAAGATAAAACATTAATTGTGTCAATATAGGTAGTAGGTCAGAAGACTAAACAGAATTTAAAAACAGCAAAAGATTCCTCAAAGATCAATCAAGATGGAAAAATTATGAAACCAAAGAAAGCTGAAAGAAATATTAAAATGTGTAGGAAAAGTTTCTTTGTTTAAAAGAGAAAAATTAACAAATTAAATGTTGGTCCTATAGAACATTATTTAATGGAGGATAGAGGATGGAGATGACATCCGAGAAATAGCTGCAAATCAGGAATTTGCAGGGAGGAACTCAAGAAAATAACAATTACCAGGGAAGCAGTACAGTGTAAATTGTTGGAACTGTGAGTTGACAAGTCCCATGTCCTTGTGGGTTTCATCCTAGGGTCTTAACAAAAGTAGCAAGTGACATAGTTGATGCATTGGTTTTAATTTTCCAAAACTCATTACCTTTAAGAGGATTCCTTTAGATTGGAAAATAGCTAATGTAACCCCTTTATTCAAGAGGATGTGGGAGGCAGAAAGCAGGAAACTACAGGCCAGTTAGCTTAACATCCATCATAGAGAAAATATTAGAAACGATTATTAAAGACGTTAAGGGCACTTGAAATAAGTTCAAGGTAATCAGGCACAGTGAACATGAGCTTGTCAAAAGGAAATCATATTTAACTAATTTATTGCAGTTCTCAGAAGATGTAAAGTGTATTATGGGTAAAGGGGAACCAGTGGATGTACTGCACTTAGATTTTCAGAAGATATTTGATAAGGGCCACTGTGAAGACTATTGTGGAAAATAAAAGCTTGTGGTGTTGGAGATAACATATTGGCATAGACAGACTAGCTTGCTAACAGGAAGCAGAAAATAGGAATACATTGTTTTTTTTTCAGACTGGCAGAATGAGTGATGCACCACAAGGGTCAGTGCCTGGCCTTAACATTTTACAATTTATATCAATGATCTGGATGAAGCGACTGAAAGTATGGTAGCTAAGTTTGCTGATAACACAAAGATTGTTAGGAAAGTGAATTATGAAGAGGACACAAGGAGCCTACAAAGGGATATCGATGGGTTAAGTAAATGTGCAAACAGCTGGCAATTGGAGTATAAGTGGAAAAGTGGGAAACTGTCCATTTTTACAGAAAGAATAAAACGGTTTATGATCTAAATGGTGAAAGGTTTTAGAGTTCTGAGATGCAGAGATCTGAAGTGTCCTCATGCTTGAAACATAAGAGGTTAATATACAGGCAAAACAAGTAATTAGGAAAGCTAACAATGTTATGTTTTGTGGGGGGAATTGAATGCAAGAGTAGGGAGGGTATGTTTCATTTATACAGGGCATTGGTAAAACAGCATCAGGAATACTATGCACAATGCTGGTCAATGCGCTTGTAGAAGGATGTTAATAATTTGCAAGCAGTTCAAAGAAGGCTTGCTGATCAAGATCTGGAATGAGCAGATTGCCTTAAAAAGGAAAGACCAGACATGCTAAACCTGTATCCTCTTCAGCTTAGAGCAATCAGAGGTGAGTTAATTGAAACATGTAAGATCCTGAGATGACTTGACCTGGAGGATGCTGAGCTGATATTTCCTGTTATGGGAGAATTTAAAACTAGGGGGTCATAGTTTAAAAATAGTTTAAGACAGAGATGAGGAAAAGAAAAATTCTCTTAGAGGATTGAGAGTCCTTGGAATTCCCTAACCCAAAGGCAGTGAATGCAGAATCTTTCAGTGTTTTTGAGGCAGAGGTAGCTAGGTTGTTGATGACCAAGGAGATTGAAGATTATCAGGGAATGCATGATGTAGGGCTGAGGTGAAAGTCAGATCAGCCATAATCTTATTGAATGGTGGAGCTGCTCAGTAGTAGCCCTGGACTTCATTTTGACAAATTTAGCCAACAGGAAGAATTTTTTAAAAATTGGATCTTCTCAAAAATTGAATTTCACAGGTTCTCCATGTTTATAATGGGATTGTTATGGACCTAGGTATCATTAGCATGGGCATTCTCTAGCAGCAATACCAACATCCACAAATGAAACTGTATTAGAACATTATTTCAAAGAGTCACCACGCACTGCAGCACAGAGGAACTACGCAGAGCAGAGGAAAATCACCTATACAGTGTATTCAAAAAGAACGGGGACCCAACGAACACAGTCCGCCGAGTTCTCAGCAACAAACCCAAACAAGCAGACAAAACATGTCCAGAAACCCTAGCCACTCTCCCCTACATCAAAGACATCTCGGAAATGACTGCCAGGCTAGTCAGACCTCTTGGCATCATGGTAGCCCACAAACCCACCAAAACACAAAAACAGCAGCGAAGGAACTTGAAGGACCCTATACAGACAACAAGCAAAACTAATGTCATTTACAAAATACCTTGCAAGAACTGTAACAAACACTACATTGGACAAACAGGCAGAAAACGAGCCACCAGGATACATGAACATCAAGTAGCCACAAAAAGACATGACCCACTCTCACTAGTATGTTTACAAACAGATGAGGAAGGACACCATTTCGACTGGCACAACACATCCATCCTAGGACAAGCCAAACAGAGACATGCACGAGAATTCCTAGAAGCATGGCATTCCAACTGGGACTCTATCATCAAACACATTGAATTGGATCGCATTTACTACCACATGAGAAAAAGAACAGGAAATGACATCACCAACCCAAGGAAACCTAAACACATAAATAAAAAGCAGGCCATACCACTAGTACTTCATCCAGAGGCTCACTGATACATTACCTAATATGGTGATGAAACATCTGACAGTGAACTTTGCAGCTCAGCGAGCAAACCTACATCCAGAGCAATATCAAATCTTAATTTCCATCTTCCTCATAACTATTTCAATCAACTATTTAACTATTTTCACACTATTCCTATTATTTTGGAACACTTTCACCACCTCATTGAAATGGCCAGCCCCCACCCTGGTCCTGTTTCAATTTCTTTGGTAGAGACAGATGGCTAGAAATGCATACCATCCAATGGAAAGAATTGCAGGTCCCACACTGACCAGAGAGTGAAACAAAGTCTAAATGAATCAGAAATCCTTAAAATACTGTACCAGTTTCTATTTTCCATTGACTTGAAAATTGGTCAAGAATTTTCAAATTTCACACCAGGTAAAAATAATAGTAAGACTAGGAAGTTAATCTCCAAAACTGTTAGTAGCAGGAAGATTGGGATAAGGTGAATTATTGGCTGCTGGTAGACCACGTTCACCCCAGGATATTTGCGGTGCAAATCCATCCTCAGTATATGTTTTCCCCACAGATCTGACTTGAACTGAAGGTTTTTTTTGCTGTATTCAACTTTTTTTGCAACGTCAGTTATTAATGTCAGCCCATTATTTACAGGGGTCCATCCCTTTGTCTTGAATCCTCCTATTAGTTATTCAAATCCCAGCACACTTTCAACTCCATTTTCTTTTAAGCTATCCCATTTAAAGATTTACCTTCCATTCTCAGTAGAAGGATGTGTTTTGCCCTTTCCCTCTGTTTTACAGATGCTGAGAGAATTCCTATGTATTTCCATTTCTGTTTGGGCTTCCTTCAGCTTAACACTTGGATAAGATGTGGCATCCTCAGCTTATAAACGAGTCAGCTTTTGTTTCACGGTGGCATGGCAGGCGGTGTTGCTTTAGAGTGGAGATGGTGGAAAAATGGATAACTTTTCACCCCAGATAAGGAATTTCTGCGGTTTCTCCGCAAATCTTTCAACACCCCTGCATTCTGGCAGGGAAGAAGTGCACATGTCAGTTCTAATGCCATTTTCTAAAGGAATGATTTGAACTTGTGCTGGGGAACAAACCTGTCACCATCTGGAGAATGAACACTGCTCAATTGCCATGGCAACCCTGGCCAGACACCAAAGCCGCTCTCCAGTGTTGCGGTCTCGCTGACCTCGAGTGTTTGAATTATTAGCTTTAGCCAAATAATATAATTTGTGTTAATATACACGGTTTCCTCTCTGCTCCTAAGCAAAGCTCTCCCCAGAAGGTGGAGTGGTGCCTTAATTACACTTTCAACATAAATTGATTAATGTGCAGTATATTATGCACTTTTGTTTAAATACCCCATTTATTAACACCCTAAATGTATTTTAATTTTCTTTAGCTATCAAATTAGCATACTGCTTCACAGTCTTAAAGCTTGATTTTCACAGCGAGGGCTGAACAAGTTATGCTATAATTTAGCAAAACCACGAGATGGAGCTCACGTGTAACTATTCCAGACACTGGCTTTCCGGACAATGAATAGGTTTGATTACTTTCTTTATATTGTATATTTAAGGACCAGCACTGACCGCCATACCCATATGAATCCACCAAAACTGCTGTCCGCTGCTGAAATATAATATTTCTTCTCGTGATGAATCTCTTTAAAAAATTCAGGCAGGGAGCAATCAGATTTTCATTTCCCTGCACCGCAAAGGTCCCTAACATTTCGAACAAGGGGTGCGTGATTAACCAGTGCCCTTTTTGTGTGTTTGGTTTGGCAACTGAATATACATTAACTCAGAAAACGTGTGGCAGAGATCTGCCCTAATAAGATCTGACAGCGTGTTTAAGAAAGGATAAATAACACTTTTTTTTAAGAATAAGGAAGCACCCGAGTTAACATTTCCAGGTGCTTGCTAATTTCTGTCCTTGAATCACACATTAATTTGCAATGAATTTCCCCGTTGTCAGTGCCGGGTAATTTATGTCTGACCTAATAGCTACTTTTTAACCCTACATTTAGGCCAAATAAGACAGCCTAACCAGCAAGTAAACAACGATTTCTTATTTATCCTGTCAATTTCAGTTGATAGAGGCGAGTTGAAATTAACTCTCTAGTTGTCTAATGCACAGCGAAGGGAGTTGGAGATAGTAGCTGACTGTTACTGCCACCTAGCCCCACATTGCTGTATGATCAGAAAAGGCTGCTTTCACCTTAACGAAATTTTCCGCTGCAACCCAGCAGCTTTTTGTCAATCGCCTGTTCTCTATCCAAAGAGGAGGTGTCACTTAACTGCCTGAAAGGTGCTGTGTTTGTTAAAAAGAACTGGCCGGTCACCTGCCTTTACTAACCACCCAGCATCTCCTCAGGAAGTAAACTGCCCGCTCTGAAGGCGGCGTGTTGCACTTGGCTGAATTGATAAAGGCGCGGCTGACGTGAGCTCTCAGACACCCAAACAAGAGAGGGGCTACAGAGATTTGAAGAAATGAAGGGTTCCTATCACCAGAAACGAGCCGGCAGAGCATTGCTAGCTCCTGTTGGCTATCAATCGACAATTAAATACCATATATTCAGCCCCCCCCCCCAACCAAAAGCTTAAAAAATCCTGGGGTAGCCCGCTTTCTTTCTCTTCAAACCACCCAATTCCAAAGCATGCAAGCTGATTTTTTAAGGCAAAAAACGCTCAAATTTTTAAGGGGTCACTAGCAGTGGATCTCACGGTTGCAGCTCAGTTCCTCTGACTTCATTCCCTCTGCTGACGCCTCCAGTGGCCTCCTTGTGATTGACATTTACAAATTACCCAGCAGAAAGTGTTCAATCTTTGACCCCTGTGTTTCTATTCAGGAATGAGTGAGATTTGCAAGCATTTTGTCATATAATTACTGCAAATCCCTTGAAAATTTCCTCAACATCGCTTATATGAATTGTAATTTTTGCAGACAACGACTGACGGAATTGCATTAAGATGCAAAAAAAATTTAAATGATCAATTCAGTTTAACAAGATCCTTTACACATCGGATTATGCAACGTGCTGGCTGGAAAATATCTACATTCGAATGCTTTTTGAAAAAAATCTAATTTTATTTTACTTGGTTGCTCATTTTTTTTTGTCTGATTCTGTCTCTAGGCAGTCATTTGGGCCCGTGTTGTACGAAACGTAATACTTCAACAAAACAAGTTATTTTGAATGTATCTGTGGTAATTTCTTAATTTGTGCTTTTGGCAAATGAATTAGCTGGGGTATGGCTGTTAAAGTCATGGAGTAAAAGAGTTGGAGAAGGATGGGTTTGGGAGAGGAGAATAGGAATTGGAGATGAAAAGGTGGTGAATCTTGGGCTGAAAACAACCAAAAGTGTCTTCTGCAAAAGGACAAAGGGGTGTATCAATTATTAAACACTTAAAGGAAAAAGTTACACTGATTACGAAAAGTGGGACCAGCCAAATGTTGTTGAAATGCCCAGAATGGAAGGGCTGACTGGCTGTAATGGATTGATCTACAATCCCAACAAGTAAAGAAGGACTGGCATGTGAGGTGGTGTGTGTAGGTGTTTGACTGGGTCAGGGAACGAGCTGGCAAAGAAGATTTAGGGAAGAAGTGTGGGTAACAGAGATGAAGGAAGCCAGCTGCAAGAGAGCGAGGTGGGGAAAATGGGTTGGTATAAGGGGAGCAATACAGCAAGGAAACACGTCTCAATGTATTCCAATGCATTACACATTCTTCAGCCCAAACAGTTCCCTTGTGGATTTGTAGGAAAGCAGGATGGGAAAAATAATGCATTTCCCTTTTTGGCTTAATCTCTGTTAAATTAGTCCATAATGCAAATATGTAACAAAATCTGAAAAATATAGAACATACCCTATTGTTTTACAAAATATTAATGTTAAGCGTATTTTGGATTTAATGTAAAGTAGGTTTTTAATTGACATTCGGTCTATTTGCCTGTAGTTTGTTGAATCAAAATATTTTTTCATGCATTGATACCTATTATTCTGAAATATGATGCACCTGTTTCATGATGGAATTATCTCGCCTGGTGTGGCAATGTTTTTATAATATTGAACAGCTTCAGAGCTGATGGAGTCTTATTTTAACATCTCTTTCTTCAAAAGATGGCACCTTTTTGATAATGGAACACTCCCTTAGTGCTGTAGATTAGTATCTTCCCTATCTCTGGTGCATCATCTAGCTCTGTAATACTTCAAACTATGCACACTCAGTCATTTTTGGCTTCTAGTACATCTCAACTTTTAATTGATCCATCATTAACAATTGAATCCATGTCTGCCAAGGATCTCTGCTCTGAAATTCTCTCCCTTTCACTCTATTATACCTCTACCTCCCTTTCCACCTTTAACATTCTCATATTGGAATGTCTATTTGAAAACATTTTAGTCATATTGCTTAATCTTTTCTCATGTGGCTTGTCAAATTTTGATAATATTCCTGGGAAATGCCTTGTGACACTTTATTATGAAAAAAGCACTAAGTGCATCTGTTTGTTGTTGGTTTGCATTGTCAGTCTAAATATTGTTCTCCACTCTCTGCTGGGAAACCCCAAAACAGTCAAATTTCTGAGTCGGGTTAGAGCTCATGGCTGAAAGCACCACAACAATTAAGGGTATTAAGGGTTACCTCGACTGATATTGTGTGGCAGTGTTTGTGAAGCATGTCTGATGTGCAAGAAGTACCTTGCGTTGGTTACCTATGTGTCTACTCCTGTAGAGATAAAGCATCCACTTTGAGCAGACTGTTACAAAACGCTTCTCTATGATCATGAACACATGTGGACTTCAATGTAACACCAATTGATCTGCTGTATATATACATACTAATTGTGAATTATGGCATGGAGTTCAATACAATTACTTTATGCCACAGTATAATAAAGCAAAATGTAATTTTGCTCATAGTTTAATAAAAAGTACTAAAATATCACCATAAGGGTTACAGAGGTGATCAATAGGTGTTTTCTGTTTTAGGGATTATTACAGACAAGAGGTCACTTTGTAACCCAAGATCAAAATATACAATGCAATTGCCTTAGTTTCTGTCCGCTGTTTGTTTTATTGTGCCCTAGGGTTACAGTGATTTACCTGTCCATAGTCAAGGGTCAGGAAACATAATGAGAATATCAGCAATCAATAATCTTTTCAATGTGCCATCATGGGGCAATAAGCTTTTGTATTATTATCCTGTAATGTTGGTTGTAGTTAAGCACAGCTCACTAAAGGGGACTTGTCAAATAATAGAACTGGCCATTTGCCACATGATTCCTTTAACATTAATTTTATTCAGTCTAGCGACTAACCCAAGGATCTATTAATGAGGAATGGTTAAATGCACATGATTGCATTTCCAAACAGTGTATTAATAACATAGGAAGTAGCTGAGAGGAGTTATGCAAGGACATTGGAAGTGATCAAATTCTGTGCCCATGTTACATTTGTGAGATAAAACAATAGCGACAGCATGTGCACATCTCAATTCATAATATAAAGAAAGGAATGACATTTGTGCTTTCTGCTTTTCACCATGCAGCTTTAAGTTGTATCATATTATATGATTTTTCCATGTAAAAGCAAGAATAAAATAGAAAGTAATATTTAATACAGAAAAATAAAACAAGAGAATCTGTCATTTTTTTGCAGCTGAACTAATCTTCAGCCATTGCATCTGTGATATCATCTGTAACAGAAGCCGTATTCTGGGTTCCTTTGAAATGCATAATACTGCTTGCTGTAAATTGGAGCTTATGTGATGAAACTGTGGGATGACATGTTGTGGCATGACCCTCTTCACTGATTGCAGGTGAAATCTGCAAAGGTAAATCTGCCAGTGTGTGCACATCAGACAATTTAATTTTCATCACTGAGTGAAACTGTGAGCAATAGAACCTTTTCAAATGATAATGTGCACTTTGAGCAGCATAATTTTGCTGGTAGGTTTGTACCTTTAGGCTGCACAATGAGGCTGAAGAGGAGCGGTGAGAGAGATTCTTGCAAATGTACCACTTCCCCTTTTCTGGTTATCTCTCACATTCCCCTAACATGTATGAGTTTGTCAGTTCTGCCTAGTGTGATTGTCATTTTCTCTGTGCAAAACAGAGGATTGAAATTAATGGAGAAAAGGTCAGTGAAGGCTGGGCACCTTCCTCACTCCCCTAAATTACTTTCCTCTCCAAAACGAAATCGGAAAGGACAGATCCACTTGCTGTAATGGATACCCATAGAGTCAACAAAGTCACTTAAGTTGGATAAAATGCAAATCGGAGTAAACCCAACAGATTTATTTAAGGGGGGAAGAAAAGAGATGTTTTACAGTTTTCGTACACTGTGACATCCTCTCTACAATATCTACACCAGCATCGTTAAATGACAGGACTTGGTACATTGTGGTTTTCAACTGCAAGTCATCTTCGATAGCTGAAATCACTGGATGGCTCATTACATTGAGCTATTTTTCATACTAGCTTCTCTAATATCCTGTAATCCTATGCGTTTCAAATGACCTCAGGCTAGGGAAAAAAGTTGAGACATAAAACATATTAGTGGGTTAATTGCCCTGTTGTAGCCTCTAGTAGATTCTTGTAGAATTTTACTGCATTAATTGTAAATTGCTTTGTACTTAATATGGGCATGTGTTCAGATTAATTTTTCTAAATTGTCACCTGCTGGCCTGAATTTTTTTTTGGGTGGAGGAAATCTTCTATTTTTCATGTTCCGTTGATTGTTTTTCGGCAAAATCAAACATTTTATCCATGGGAACTGCTTTTCAAATTATATATTTTTAAGAGGAATTTAGGTTTACTTTGGAAGTGTTCCTTTGAAGGTGAGCCCTTTCAGGTGTGTATAACTATACTTGCTCTTGCCGTTAACAAAAAGTGGACGTTTTATTGTGAAGAAAATCTCCATTGATGTCACTCTTGAGTCACTCTTTATTTGAAAGAACTTCTCACTATATAAATGAAAAGTACATTCTCTTTTGCGAGTGTCAAAGAAACTGCTGGTGGAATAATGATGTAAAAATGTGGAAATAAATTTAAACAAGAAAATAAACACAATTTCAATTTTCTTTTGTTGTATACAAATAGAATAAGAAATGTTCCATTTTCCACGCCATGTAAAGTGCTACCCAGCCTTGTGGAACAACAGATTTGTGTTTTCGCTTTTGTAACAATATCAAGAAACCAATAAGTATGGTCTGAAGGTATAAAGTCTCTAATGTTGGAAAGATTGTTATAAATTATTGGGCCAGATTTTCCTGCCACAATAATGGTACGGCTGATGGGCTTGCTTTCATTTATGCACAAGTGGAATAGTCACTTCAGGCAACAGGCAGACGTGTGTTTAAACTGAAACTTGCGAAAATTGCCCTCTGAGCTGCAGTTGTTGGCTTTTGTGAAAATGGCTGGTTCAATCACCAATCATTGACTGTATTAGCTGTATGAAGTTACTCTATTTAGGCAATAGCTACAAAGTAACTTGCCACAACTAGTTAAGTCTTGCCCATTTCCAGTTTAAATGCCCTTTTAATGATGTGATGAGTATTAATTATAGCCAAACAGTCCACTCATGCACGTAGAGATAATTAGCATAAATGTGTACTTCTTTCCTTAAGGTTTTCACTTTTTAACCACTTTTCTAATCAGCCTGTTCAGAAGTCCTTTGAAGCTGGGTGGGACTCGAACCTGGGCCTCTTGGTCCAGGGGTAGGGACAATACCACTGCACCACAAGAAGGCCGTAAAAACCTGATAGGCAAAATTTGACTTGAACACACTACCCCTGGCTTCGGAGGCCTGTGTCTTATCCATTAGGCCACTGAGGGCTAATTGGTGCTGGAGATTTTAAAAATGTTAAATTTAAAATTAAAATGCTTTTTAAAAAGATTTTTTTGCCTTGTATTTCGTTTATTTCTCTTTCTGAATATATGTGACATTGTATTCATCCATTCTACTCCTTCTCAGTTCTTGCGCTTTTAATTTTCTAATCATTCGAGCTGACTGGTTAAGGCAATAAGCAGTGACTTGCTCTGTTCACTAAGTCCCAAGTGTTTTGTTTCCTCTGCTGTATCGTTATCCATTTGCATTTTCGGTAGCGTGCCATACAAAAACATCTAAAAGAAACAAGATGGACAAGTCGAACTAAAGTCGGAAGTTATTGAAAATCCAGCCCACTGTCATTATCAGTCCAAATACTAATAAGGCCACAGAGGGTTTGTCTAATGATTTGTGCATTGTGGGTGCAACTGGGACACTTGTTGCTTGAGCAAATTTGCTTAAAGTCCATTATTTATGGATGGAGAAATGAAAGCTAACTATTTTCGATCATGCCATTAAACCTGTACTTTATGTATTTTATAGGCCTTTCAATACTTTTTTTGAGCACAACTCGATACCACTCATCATACTCATTGAGCAAAGCAAGATTTACGGAGTAACTAAATGTCAATCTACACTTCGGAGCTTCACGCCCTCACTCCCTAGAGGTTCACTATCAATAGAAAATTGAGCACCACTTATTAGCTTTATGTTGTCAAACAAATATCACTGGTTTTGTCCTATTTTTCTTTATTTAGTGACTGAAGAGAGTAATATCCTGCTAATTTGGCAAGTTTTAGGGCACTTAGTCTGTTACTTAATTTATAGAGGTGATCTTGCTCAGTTGTTTGCAGCTTTGTTTGTGTCTTTCCATAACTGTTCAAAGGCTTTGTATGAAGGCTCCATTGATGGAGGTTGGCAACAAAAGGATTGTGGCTCATCCTAAACCTACTTAACAAGAACAAGTATTGGGTGGTTAAAGGCTGCCATTTGACAGATGGCATTTGTGACCAGATCTGTTAGTGACTTCCTATGTTTCCCATTACTTGATCCAAAGGATATTTGCTGGTAGAAGGAAGGTTGGTACTGGAAGCTTGCTTCATCTGGGCTGCCAAGCAGAATGTACTAGTGTTGAACAGGTCATTATGGAGTTGGTGAGTGAGGTGCAGCACAGATGGTTCCAATAAGTTTGTAGTTTTTGTCAGTCGGCAGATGTGCAGGATAGTGATGTTTGAGGATTAAACACCAAGTAGATCCAGCATATTTGGTTAATAGATTGCTTCTAGTTTTGGTCTTTGCTACTGTTTTCTTTCTAAAGGACAAGGTCCTACCTAGAGTCAGTCCAAGAGTATTGGATTAGGATCATGATTTTGTTTCAGGCTGTCCACGTAGATGGATACACTTACTTACAAACTCATGCTTGTTAAGTGATCCTATTAAAATTTTGTGAACTGAATTCATTGCTGTTTGTTTTCAATGTTACATGACTCGTTATTCATTATCTTACTATGTGCGCAATGACTTCTACATACGCCTAACCAGCCCAAGTAACTGGGTTTCAAAGTAACTCAATGTGTGTGAAAGGCCTTGGGACATCCTGAGAGACTTGGTAAGGCACTACGAAAATGCAAAGTTGATTACTAATTATGTTGTCTGTACCAACTGGGTTTAATTTTCTGTAGGGAATATCTGAGAATTTATCTTCACAATCTTAGCACTATGTCTGGTGAGGATTGATTCAGAAAAGTAAATAATGTTTGTTATTTTAAGCGCACCTACGAACATATTTGTATCAATTCCAATATATGCAAAAAATTGGATTTTAACATTAATATAATTGGAGCAGTCAGTAGATGTTACGTCCAAAAAATGGTGTCTCTTGACATCAAGTTCAAAGAGACCAGTTTCTTTCTATTAAGCATAGTCGGTGAATAGGAGCTAGTTGTTCTTTTTATGATACTTGTAAAATTCTTGAAACTACCTAATCTGCTCTTAAAGTTTAACTGTACAGCATAGTTCACCACAAATGTACCATCCATATACTGGAGCCGGAGTTGAAGCCTTAGAAGTATACTTGAAGGGTATTCTCCTAATAGACTTCCTTAACAATGTTGGCCGAAAGGAGAGGTAAAACTACTTCCCACCTTCAATTAGTTTAAAGATCTCATCCTTCTGAAATGCAATAGCTGTTATCCAAGTTCAGTATAGTGGAATCTCCTTCTCCTATCCAGATTTAGATAGTCATGACAAATATATTTTTCAGCTCGATTTTACCTGCTTAGTCAACTTTATATCTTCCCCTTCTGACTCAGTGTGTTGACAGTTCTGCAGCTAAGTGGTCATTCCTCACATCTCAGCCCAGGCAGTGCATGTCAGTCAGCTCTTTCTACCTTGAGGACAGCACAGCCAAACAGATTCTTAACCTTGACTGATCTTGCACAACACAGACTTCCCACTGAAATTATTGGATTTACCGAACGTAGGAGTTGGGAAGTCATGTTGAGAATGTACAGGACGTTGGGAAGGCCTTTTCTGGAATACTGTGCCCAGTTCTGTAACAGGAAGGATATTATCAAGCTGGAGAGGGTTCAGAAAAGATTTACCAGGATGTTGCTGGAAATGGAAGGTTTGAGTTACAAGAAGAGGCTTGATAGGTTGGGGCATTTTTCACTGGAGTGTAAGAGGTTGAAGGGTGACCTTACAGAAGTTTTTTAAATCATGAGGGCTACAGATAGGCAGGTGAATGGCAGGTGTCTTTTTCCCAAGGTGGAGGATTTCAAGACTAATGGGCATATTTTTTAAGGTGAGAGGAGAACGATTTAAAAAGGACATGAGGGGCAACTTTTTTCAACAGTTACCCCTCATGTGTGGAACGAACGTCCAAAGGAAGTGGTGGATGTAGGTACAGTTACAACATTTAAAAGATATTTGGATATGTTCATGAATAGGAAAGTTTTGGAGGGAAATGGGCCAACACAGGCAAGTAAGACTGGTTAAATTGGGATTATGATCAGTATGGACTGTTTAGACCAAACAGTCTGCTTTCGTGCTGTATGATTTCATGACTCTTACTGTAATGAGGTAATATTGTTACTGGTAACCCCAACAAAGATCAGATAACTCAGTATACGTTGGGAGCTGAAATTACTTGATGTGACTACATGTGCACTTGAATTTGCAAAATATCTGGGAACTGTGATAACTTCTTTTCTGGGTGTCCCTGTACACATAGAAAATTATGATTTCTAGGAAAGCAAATGATATGTTAACCCTTATTAAAAATAAATTGTAGTTTGTTTTGAAGACTTATCACAATTGTATTGGACCTTGGTGAGATCACACTTGGAATTCTTTAAGTAGTTTGACCTCCTGAACTAAGGAAGTGTCATGAATAATATTTGTGTTCCTTCTTAATGCCAATGATCAATATATTAGTATGCAAGAGATGGCTTTTTTTTTTAGCCTCTGCGTGATTGTTCCTCTTAAACATTTCTAGCAGCAAGCCTCTTGAATTAAAACATAAAAAGTGTGATTTATTGTTACTCACTTACCCTGGATGTTTAAATGCAATGTCTTTCTCACCTGTCTTACATGCACAAAGATTATTTACAGATAATGTTAAACAATTCAGTTAGAATTTATGATTAGCTCAGTTTCTTTCATGGAAGACCTGTAGTTTCTTAGATGAGATGATGCTTTAGTTAAAGTGAAGATCTTGTAAAAAAGTGGATTCTCAGTAAGTAGCAAGAGTTCTTGAGATCAAATATCTAGGAGGTAGATGAACTCAAAGTTAGAACAGGTTCAGGCAATCCTTGGAATTTCTCATTTTCAAGTTTATGCTGTTTATAATCTTGGCAGATAGTTGGATGTCTTTCTAATGTTACTCCTCTTATACAACAGCTTCTTAATATTTTAAAAGAGACACCAAAATAGCTTCCTCAATACTTGGCTTCTACAAGTTCAAAATCTTTTCCCAAATAAATTGGATAGTTTGGTCAATTAAAATATCATTTATTGTAGATTGCATACCTTGAAAGTTTGAGTTTTGGGAGGTTCCTTTTATTCCCTCCTGCATCAGCGGTGTGGTTTCAATTTACGAAAGAAGTCAATGCACCACAGGAGATCATCTTTTTGCATCCATCATAGTCTGTTTTAAAGTAAACAAGTTACTTTAAGGTTCAGAATATAGAAGGATGTCATAGAAGGCAATATTTGCCCTGAAATGAGTGGAACAGTTTCCAGTGTGATCTTTGGTGGGAATCACAGGACACAATCTTTAAAATGGCATGTCCTCACTTCAGACTTACCGCTAGTCTATTAAAATGCTCAAAGTGTTTGTTCTGAAAATCACTTAGTTTAGGTTGGACATTTGGAATTTGTCTAGTGGTCATAAAGGTCTGTGTGCTGATACCTTGAGTCCATAACGTGGCATTTAGAGTACAATAGTAGAGATAATTCAATGTGACTTTTACTTCACAACAGTGATACAGCTATAATGTCAATGCAGTCTGAATCCAGAGTAAATGCTGAGCCTGATAGTCAGGGAAGCAATGTGATCCTTCCAGGAGGAGGCCATTCAATTCACTGTAATCTGAGCTTTGACAGCCTTTGTGCTGCAATGATACTGTTTAGTGACCTGTACTTTAAATGTCTAACCTACTTCCAAAGAGGAGTTATATCAGACTTATGACATTAATTCTATCTCTGTACAGATGTTGCCAGACCTGCTGAGTTTGTTCAGCACTTTAGTTTTATTTCAGATCTCCAGCAGCTATCGTGATTTGCTTTTGTTTTATTGCAGACCGAGTCAGACCAGATCAATGCAAAATGTTAGATCAAATCTGGTCTGCGTAGGCTCTGATAATAGCAGGCAGTGGGTTTGCTCAATAGGAGCCATTAGATACTGCTATTGGTGTGTTGAAGGTGCTGTATTGATCTTCTACATTTGGTATGTATCTGTGAATTTATAATATCTAAGGCCTTTTGAAGTTGTGGATGAACGTAGAAGATTCCTGAGTCAATTGTTGTAAATTTGACATGGTGTATTTTATAAAGAATGGAAATGATTCAACTTTAATTTAACTCAGATTTATAAAGCAGTAACAATGGAAATTATACACATCAAATATTATATAATGATGGATATTGCCAGCAAAATAAACCTCTGTTTATTTTGGAAAGCTTCGAACTCTGATAATCCCAACAGTTGATTGAGGATATACACACTTTGGCAGTACACATCCAGTAAGAAGAGGAAGTCCCTGTAACACATTAAATTTGTTTATACTGGAAGTTTGGCATTAAAGCCACTCCTGTAATAGGGCAAAAGGGTTGGAATTTGATTCAGCAGTTCCACCTCCGCTGAGATCCACTCAAGAAAAGATGCAGAGGAGAACAATAAAAATGACCTGGAGGAGCCGGTGTTGGACTGGGGTGGACAAACTTAAAAATCCTCTAAATGAACCTGTTGCACTATAACCTGGTGTTGTGTGATTTTTAACTTTCTTTGTATGTTAAAGAGACTCACCATGAGGAAAGGTTAGAGTGGCTTAAACTCCTTTAAATAAAACATTTGTGTTGCAATCTGTTTGATGTCCATTCCAAAATATAGAGCAGCCAATTAGTTTTGAAGTTCAATCACTATTCTTCTTCGGCAAATAGATCACCTAATTTTCAAACAGCAAATTCCCACAACTAGCAAGTGAAGAAATGACAAGTGAACTAGATATTGGTGGTGTTTGAACAGGGAGGAATGTTGACAAAGAGACTAGAGATACTCCTTGACTCTTCAAATAAATCTATCTTCTGTCCAGTTGAACAGAAAGGCTGGGCCTTGTTTAAAGATCTCAAGCAGAAAGAAAGGACTTCAAACAATGTAGCACTCTCTGAGTTCTGAAATATCTGGCCAGATTATGTCACAGCATCACAGAGGAGGCCATCTCACCCAACAAACCTGCACTGGCTCGTCAAGTGAGTTTCGTTACCCATCAGCAATCATTTGCTTTACCCCATGCTCTTGATCTTTATCCAAATACTTGACCAATGCCCTCTTGAATACCTCAAATTGTGCCCCAATTCCAAAATGCTAAGGATGCTGGAAATCTGACATGAAACTGGAAGAATGCTGGAAATACTCAGCAGGTCTGGCAACACCTAGGAGTGAAACGGAATTGATGTTTCCGGTCTGTTTAAAAATTCATTGCAGTCTGAAATGTCAATTTTGTTCCTGTCCACAGACGTTGCCTGATTTGCTGAATATTTCCAGCGCTTCTTTTCATCTTTCTATATGCTTTTAAGTGCTGGCAATTGGCTCAATCTGCAACCTTCTGTCTTGGAGATGGGATTGCCACTAACTGAACTGAGATGAATTGCTTAAAGGGACACCTCAGTAATGTATATAAAATAATAAATGCGATAGAGAAGTGTACGCAGAATGTTAATTTAATATGAGGCTAATAGAAGACATGACAAACATTTTATGAATAAAGATGTACAATTGCTTTGAGGACAAAGCATTTACCAGAGAGTTCCAGATGTTTGGATTGATCTACCAGGTAAAATAATGGAATCAAATGTATTATGGAATTTCAGTATGCAGCTGGATGTTTGCCTAAATTAATTTGCATAGGAGTGGAATGTGTTCAATGAATCACATGAATCTTTCTTGAGTCTTATTTTTACAATCATACATTAAGTAGTGATGTGCAAACCCCTATGTAGCAGAAGCAATACACTGCATCAGAAACCAGGACTTGTCCTGATATCATAACAAGAATGGAATCAGCACTGTTTTTCACTAAACCCAATTGTACCTTCTGAAAAGTAGATTCCATTTGAAGCCAGGTAGGCATGGACTGCTTCCTCTGAAACAGCGAATATCCCTGCTCCGATAGAGTATCTTTATATGATGCAGGACACAGCATGCAGTAGCTTTTGGATGTAATAGGGAATGAAATAACACTATTTAATTGTCTCTCTTGCAGCAGCACCTAACGTACGTCAAAACGGTAATGGCAGTATAACAAGGGAATAATAGCACCCTGTTCCTCATAATCTGGCAGGTGGATCTGTGCTGGTTTGCATACACCAGGCTATTGCCATCAGCATGTTTACATCATGCTGCACATTATGATTTTAAATTTGTTCTGGGATGTGTACAGATCAAGTGCAATTGAAGATTTGTTTGAAACTGTAACTTAAATTAGTTAGGTTAAAGTTAATCTGCCTGAGATCCAAAGCAATTTAGATGTGTGTTATCCAAGGTTCGATTCCAGCCTCGGGCGACTCTCTGTGTGGAGTTTGTACATTCTCCCCGTGTTTGTGTGGGTTTCCTCCGGGTGCTCCGGTTTCCTCCCACAGTCACAAAGATGTGCAGGTCAGGTGAATTAGCCATGCTAAATTGCCCATAGTGTTAGGTGCATTAGTCAGAGGGAAATGGGTTTGGGTGAGTTGCTCTTCGGAAGGTCGGTGTGGACTGGTTGGGCCGAAGGGCCTGTTTCCACACTGTAGGGAATCTAATCGAATCTAAAAAAAACAGAGAAAGTCAGAGAGAGAGAGAAGCGCTGAACCTGAGAGGCACCAGTATCCTTGGCGGGAGGTTTGCTAGTGCTCTTTGGGGGGGGTTTAAACTAACTTTGCAGGGGCATGGGAACCTAGAGTGTAGCTTTAGGGTGCAGGACCTGGAGTGTAGGGAGGTTAGGAACATGGCATCAATCTCAAAGGAGGGTGCCTGTAAACAGGAAAGTGGCTTGAAGTGTGTGTACTTCAATGCAAGAAGTATACGAAATAAGGTAGGTGAACTTGCAGCCTGGGTTGGTACCTGGGACTTCGATGTTGTGGCTATTACGGAGACATGGGTAGAACAGGGACAGGATTGGCTGTTGCAGGTTCCAGGGTTTAAATGCTTTAGTAGGGTCAGAGGTGG
>NC_057737.1:21388277-21413608 GCF_004010195.1 Chiloscyllium plagiosum | reverse complement strand
TCATGTTGCAGTTGTATAAAACTCTGGAGTATTGTGTGCAGTTTTGGTTGCCATACTATAGGAAGGATGTGGAGGCACTGGAACGGGTGCAGAGGATGTTTACCAGGATGTTGCCTGGTATGGTAGGAAGATTGTATGAGGAAAGGCTGAGGCACTTGGGTTGTTTTCATTGGAGAAAAGAAGGTTTAGGGGTGACTTGATAGAGGTGTACAAGATGATTAGGGGTTTAGATAGGGTTGACCATGAGAACCTTTTTCCACATATGGAGTCAGCTATTATGAGTGGGCATAGCTTTAAATTAAGGGGTGGTAGGTATAGGACAGATGTTAGGGGTAGGTTCTTTACTCAGCGAGTCGTGAGTTCATGGAATGCCCTGCCAGTAGCAGTGGTGGACTCTCCCTCTTTATGGGCATTTAAGCGGGCATTGGATAGGCATTGGGAGGATAGTGGGCTAGTGTAGGTTAGGTGGGCTTGGATTGGCGCAACATCGAGGGCCAAAGGGCCTGTACTGCGCTGTATTCTTCTATGTTCTATGTTCTATTACTGATGGGCAGTAGCCCAGATTATTTAAACACTCATTTGTAAGTACTCTGATGTACAAGATTTACCCATCAATTACTTAATGATTTTTTTCTTTTATTTTCACCCCGCATTGAAAAATTAATCTTTAAAGACATCTTTTA
The DNA here is from genome assembly GCF_004010195.1 of Chiloscyllium plagiosum. Classification (NCBI taxonomy): domain Eukaryota; kingdom Metazoa; phylum Chordata; class Chondrichthyes; order Orectolobiformes; family Hemiscylliidae; genus Chiloscyllium; species Chiloscyllium plagiosum. The sequence continues at coordinate 21,412,925 of NC_057737.1, read as the reverse complement.
TTTTTGATGTGGATGTCATGAGTAAGGCTGGCATTTATTGCCTGTGCCTGATTATGCTGAGAAGGTTGTGGGCAGGGCTGCCACCTTGAGACCCACATAATAAAGCTAAAGTTGAAGTCTTTTGCATTAATCAAGATTCCTTTCAATCTCTCTGCCAAAGACTTTACAGAAGGGCAGAATATCATTACAGACCTATCAAATCTCTTATTTTGATTTTGCCTCTTCTGTTGTTATTGAAGTACTGTAACTCACTTCTCTGCATCTCCTTTCTAACTCAAACACAATGAAGAAATGTGTGTTATCCATTTCAGTGTGTTCTGCCTTATTGGTTTTCTCATAAAATCTCACTGTTGGCAATTGTGACATTGTTAGGATTGTAATTGTTGGTGATAATTTAACTCACTTCAGCACTGATGCTGGTATACGTAGAATTACAGACACAAACCTTTAAGAGTGGCTTTAGAAAAGGATATGGAATTTTGTTTCTGTTTATCACGAGGATTATGTAGGTAGGTGTGGTTTTTGATTCTGTTTTTTGTGAGTGATCAAAGTAGATCATATATATTGTAACTACTTCATCATATAATCAAATGTCAAACAAAGCATGATTGTCAGTCTTAAAACATTGATAGAACTGGCAGGGGGATGGGTTCTCTGAATGAAGGCTACTTCAGGTCTGCTTGATACATTTACATCACTTTATCATGTCAGCACTAGGTTGTATATTTTGCTGTTGTTGGTCATATTCGTGGTGTATTATAGACCACTGACTGTTCATTTAAATTAAATACTTGCAAGTCAAATTATTCTGTTTTGAGTGGATTCAGCGAGATCAAGATCCCCTTCAATTCAAATTTGCAGAAGTGTATCTAAATCTCACCCATTTACATTGTTCTTTATTTAGTTTTGAAAAACCCTAATCACTTTCAGCAAGGTAATGGTTAATGTAAATTCAGTGCTTCCTTGTTGACTACACACAAAACAAATTGCATAGCAAATAAGATCATGTTGTTCTTCAGATTGGTATTTTTTACGCTGTTAAAAGTGCTCCACTGGCATTAAGTCGCTATTTTTTGTTTCAGCGATCTGACGGGAAACTCCCCAGAGGTTTGTTGCATTAATCTGTTTAATATGCTACAGAAACACTGTGTGTTATCAAATGCACCACAAGTAATGGGTTCTCAGCAGGAAAACCAGTTTGCATGCAGGTGTACATCAATGGCATTGTCTACGCCTTTATCATTCTTAGATGGGCCATGCTTTAGAATGTAAATGAACCCTTTCATTGGCATAAATCTACATATAGGTTTGAACAAAATGTCTCCAGGATGGTAATAGCCTATGAACATTTCAGTAAATGTTCATTCAGTGCAATCAAAGAAATCTTTTTTCGAAGACTATCTTTATTGAATTTTCCCAAAAATCCATTTGATGCAAAATGAAAGGTAATTCTGTCTACCTCGTTGAGCTGGGAACCATAGTTCATAATAGAATAATCAGAATAATTCTGGTGTTGTTTACCCTGGGTATCTCAGGATAAGGAGCAAATGGTTTTCCCTGTTTAGATTGTGTATACAAGGAGATAATTTAGATCAGACATACGTTGTAGGGCATTAGACAATAAACTGGGTTGAGTAAATGTCCATTTGCCTCATGAGTCCAACCAATTATCCAACCCAAACTATAGGTGAAAGTCTCTTGTCTATGTTGGTTTTAAAGGTAGAGTGTGTTTGGGCAGTTTCAACCCTTTGAATCTCATCTAAACAGATGATTCTTATTAATGATGCCCACTAACTAGCATTGATTACCAGTTTTCAGACAGCTGGAGAATCTGGTGGAAGTCCCTTATAACAGTTGGGGTCCAAAAGCCACAATATTGCTGGACTATAGGAAAACTCCTATTGTCAATTCATAAAAGAAAGATTTGAACACAGATTTCCTTCTTCTGGGGGCTGTTAGACTCCTCTACTGTTAGCAAATTCTCATTACATCGACATGGGAGCAGAAATTAGGCCATTGAACTATGTTATCATAGATTTCCACTGTATTTCCATTTGAAACAGAAAATATTTTTCATTTTTTTTGTAACAGAAGATCAGAAAAGGAGGTATTTGTCAATCCTTCTGAAAGCAGATCAGCAATAAGACATCTCTCTTGCAGCACTAGGATGGTGAGGGACATTTTTCACAACTATTTCTGATGAACACATAATTCTGGGACCTGGCCTGCTACCAGTGTGTTTATTCCATTGTGATCACACTTTCAATGTTTTATCAAGGTCTGGTACAGCCTCAGAGCCATATAGTACAGCAAAATGGTGTTATTCTAATTAGGTCTTTCTTGATTCCAATGGGTTTTCATGTTAACCTCATTCAGTAAAAGTATGGTTTGAATCTTCTCCTCAGGGTGTGACGTTAATGATCTGAGCTCCTCTGCGACCTTGCACTTTGATCTTGGCTTGTCAGGTCCCCACTGCCCAAGACTGGGCTGTTCTGGATTTATTTAAGCAGCACTGAAGAGTTTATGCCCGAAACATCGACTCTCCTGCTCCTCGGATGCTGCCTGACCGGCTGTGCTTTTCCAGCAACACACTTTTTGACTGACATCTACCTGGTACCCACAGCTTGCAGCTCCATTCTAAGTGCTCCAACCTCCTCTCCCAATCATTTCCTCAACTGAGACCTGACAGTCAGCCTCCCAAACAATGAAAATACTCCTCAAGGCCTTGAACCTATTTATCTAACCTCCAATTCTAAATTTCTATGCAAATGTTCTGATTCCTTAAGCTTAATCAAGTGGAATCTCAGAATTTCAATCCCTCTGCATATCTTACTCTAGTTGCTCTGTTTTTTAACAATGGAGAAATGAAATATTTTACCACCTTAGCCCACACATACAAGTCTATTACAAAACCTGACTAAAATTTACAGCAGGAACATTATTCAGTGAGTCTATCCATTCTGTGGCAGACCTATCTAGTTTCTCTGGCACATTACTCAGTGCTCCAGACTTAATGTTACATTAAAAAATGTAATTGCAATTTTATTGAAAAAACACACTATAAAAACAAACGTTAACTCAACCATAATTACAGTCAGACATTAACTGAAACATTATTGCAATCAAATATTAATAGCTTTGTTAAAAGTAAGTAGCAGCAATTTTAATATAAATATTCAACCACTTTTTACAAATACTGTTTAAGCACAAATTGTCTTGTACAGATACAAATATTAAAAAATACATTAGATTCGATATAATACAATGATTTTGGAATTATGCAGAGATTTTAACATCGAAAAAATGGCCCAAGGTGCTTCACAAAGGCATAGGGGGAATAATGGCTGCATAGCTATCAGGAATATTGGGGAGGATGATTAAAGGGACAAAGAGATGTGTTTTCAATGCATTTTAAAAAAAAGGAGACCTATGAGAGAGTGATCAAGATTGTAGCTGAAGGAAAAGTGAAGGTTTGCGCACAAGAGGCCAGAGTTAAAGGAATTCAGATTTTAGAATATGAAGATGGAAGAGGCTATAGAGATGATTAGATGTAAGAGCACAGAGGGATTTAAACACAATGAGAATTTTGAGGTATTGGTTGACTGCGAACTAACTTGGTTGACAAGGAGAGGAGGGACAATTAGTGGATAGAATAAAAGCCACAACATTTCCAATGGACTGATGTTTACAGAGCATGGAGAAAAGAGAGTTGGTTGGGAGAGCTTTTGGAAATGTTGGAGCTGATAATGTCATGAATGAGAGAATTCAAAGGGTGAAATGGGGTGGAGACTTGTGATACTGTGGGGTTTAAGGTAAGCAGCCTTTGTGATGAAGAAGATACAGTGTTAGAAATTAATTGCAGCAAGAACAAAGAGATCTTGGAGTGCAGGTTCATAGTTCCTTGAAAGTGGAGTCACAGCTAGATAGGATAATGAAGGAGGAGTTTGGTTTGTTTGTCTTTATTAGTCGGAGCATTGAGTATAGGAAAAGGGAGGCCATGTTGTGGCTGTACAGGACATTGGTTAGGTCACTTTTGGAATATTGTATGCAATTCTGGTCTCCTTCCGATAGGAAGGATGCTGTGAAAAATTGAAAGGATTCAGAGAATATTTCTAAGAATGTTGCCAGGTTTGAGCTATACGGAGAAGCTGAATAGGCTGGGACTGTTTTTCTTATTTAGATTAGATTACTTACAGTGTGGAAGCAGGTCCTTCGGCGCAACAAATCCACACCGATCCTCCGAAGAGCAACCCACCCAGACCCATTCCCCTACATTTACCCTTGCCCCTAACACTACGGGCAATTTAGCATGGCCAATTCACCTAACCTGCACATTTTTGGACTGTGGGAGGAAACTGGAGCACCTGGAGGAAACCCATGCAGACATGGGGAAAATGTGCAAACTCCACACAGACAGTTGCCTGAGGTGGGAATTGAACCTGGGTCCCTGGTGCTGTGAGGCAGCAGTGCTAACCACTGAGCCACCGTGCTGCCCACTGTTATCTGCAGTGTCACAGGCAGAGGGGTGATCTTAAAGAGGTTTATAAAATCATGAAGGGCTTGAACAGGATAAATAGACAAGGTCTTTTCCCTGGGATGGGGGAGTTCAGAACTAGAGGGCATAGGTTTAAGGTGAGAAGGGTGGTACGTGTATGGAATGAGCTGCCAGAGAAAGTGGTGGAGGCTGGTACAATTACAGCATTTAAAAGGCATCTGGATGGGTATGTGAATAAGAAGGGTCTAGAGGGATATAGGCCAAATGCTGGCAAATGGGTCTAGATTAGATTAGGATATCTGGTCAGCATGGATGAGTTGGAGCAAAGGGTCTATTTCTATGCTACACACCTCTATGACTCTATTTGACTAATGTTTGTCAGTTATTTTAAGGTCCGAGTCCATACCATCTAACTATTTGTAATTTTTTATTGATACCGAGACAAGACTAATGAAATAGCATAAAACCTAAAAGGGCATTAGTTTTTGAGTTTCAGGTTGAGCAGTGTCCAGGAGATTTCAACATAGTCATGAGTTTAAGATAATCGAAGATATTCAGTTTCCCAGCATTAACGATATTCCATTTGACTTCTTACCATATTGTTTAATAAATATTAGAACTGAGCAGAATTCTGTCCACTATGTGCAAAGGTCAGTGTGCAGCCACTATTTGTCATAGACGCAACTGACCTGATAAATAACAAGTCTGTTCCCTCAAGAAACCTAACTGAAGTGTGCAGTGACAGAACTGTTTAAGTAACCCACTTGCTCATTCCAGAGTGGGTAAGATGTTGCATAACAAAACCTGAAATATTGTCCTCATACTTAACCCAAACAGCAAGCGAGGGGTTAAAATTAAGTAGTACAGATGTGGCTTACTGGGTAAAATAGCACTGCCAGTGTGATCGGGTCTGTGTGTTTCCTCTCTGTTAGCCTTTGCAACATACACCATGAAGATTGTATTCTTTGTGGGACCAATGTCTTGACGCTTATTAACAACACTAACCACTATAAGATTGGAGACTTGCATGTTGTCTGGTTCTGCACTTATTGACTATGTAGATCAAAGATACAGTAACTGTGAGTAAGCTACTGCTATTATTACTAATACTGCACTGAGTGGCATTGGCTACTGAAGCTGAGGTAGATATCTTTACACTGCAATGCCACATGTTGTAATGCCGTTTCAGTCCCCCTTAAAGGTACACTGCCTCTTTGTAATTAATGCAATAATATAACATTCACCTTCTCCACCCATGGCGTATTTTTGTTTAAAAGAATAGTAACCCTTTTCTGATAAGCATATATAAAGGATGCATGCAGATATATTATCTCTATGCAATAAGATAATGCCTTGGTGGACACATGACATGACTACATTCTGTTCTTATGCAGTTATCATGATTGGGCTGTGTCATTTCACTCTGCAGTCTACTGTCTGTTGTCACAGATGGATGGATGTCATTTGTTGTGGATGTGTGGTTGTTATCTGGCACTAACATAACATTCTCCGTATCTGATTTGTCATCCTTCATGACAGGTGATTGATCATATACAATTCGGATATTTTGCCTGTTTCTTTGCAGGACTTCACCATTGCTCATTTTGGCATGATATGACCTCGGCTGGAAACAATGTTGTAGTATCCTTCCATGAACCAGTAACGCATATAATAATCCTGAACTCCATAACATTGTTCTGGTTCAAGTTAGGATAGCTTTCTGCATACTCAATGATAATGTTCTTGTATCACGTTCTCCCTTCCTTCCAACAATACATTGTGCACGTGGTTGGGTGGTGTGAGTCTGGGAGGAATGAAATGTGTGGATCCAAAACACAAATTGTTGGTGAGAGTAAACCATTACCTTGAACAGTAGTTAGTAAGTTTTACAAAGCTATCCGAAAATTGTAGCAAGTCACTTTATGTTTAACTGCCATGGGATTTACGGTTTGGACAGTGCCTTTTGTGATTCTGTTAGACTGAAGTTAGTGAGGAGAAACAGAAATATATGTTGGACACCTGGTTTCCTGCACACATCTTGCAAAGATGTACAAGTGGACGGTAGACTGTTGAGGAATGTAGAACATGGTGGATAGTGGATCAGCATGAGTGGTGTTTTTGATTTGTTGTACAAAAAGGAATTATATGAAATAAACAGTCACTAGAATGTAATTGTGTCTTCAGACATGGATTAGATCAATCTCAATCTTACACCTTTACTTTGAAGAAATGTTCTGTAGAACGAGAGATTCCCTGGAATTGTCGAGGTTGAATGGAACTGACATGTCTAACATCTCTAGATAGATTGATTGATGTCTTTATTGAAACTTGGCCAATAGATGGACCCATATACCAATCTCTTTTTATTTTAAAGCTGATCTTTTTGAGTTGTTGTTATAACTGGTCAATATTCAATGTAGATTGCTGAATATACTCAGTTCAGATGTGACCAGAACACAAGATCCATGTTTTAACTCAGATTCATATATAGTCACTTTTTGATTGAAAAGAATATCTTTGTTCTTAGTTGAATTTAGAAATTGGTGAAGAGAATCAGAAATAGTAATTTGGGAATTTGGTTTCTAGTTTACACCTAAATCATATCCCTGGATCTTCATAACTAATCATTGGGGTCATGGGGGTGCACTTGTGAGTGACTTTCAACATAGAATTTCCAATAGGTTGTGGTTGGTATGGATAATAAATTGCTTGCTAAGAATTGCTTGAATATATGTTTGAAACTGTTTTGCTCTGAAAACCAGTGCCAGTGTTTCTCTTTCAGTTTTGGAGTAGTTTTCTGGAGCTATCTTTAGGATCTAAGAACAAAACTCATTGGGCTTGTCACACTGGACTGGACATGCCCAAAGGCCTTCCAGGGTTGCATCTTTGTCCAATGTGGTGAGTTGGAAGAGATTGTGATATTGAAGTACACACTTGCTGGATGGTGTAGCATTTAGAGACATGGAAAAATATGCTTATGGTCATCCTGCCATATACCTGGTGTATTGTAATGGAGACTATCTCAAAGGAGAGAAACTTCAGTCACAAAATTTGGAATATATGGAGATAAAATATTGACTTGTAAGTCATCTTTGCTTTGTAGTGTAGATATCTTCTGACTGGCTTCTATTTTGGTAAGAAGTGTTTCAATATAATGTGATCTAAAGAAATTGATTTGGCTCATGTTGATTTGGCATTTCTTATTGTTGTAAATGACGGCATGCTTCCTTGCTGCTTTCATGAGCTGATGGAGGTGTTTGGTATGCTCATGTTTTGTTCTTCCAAGAACTCTAATGTCATTTACCATACAGAGATAACTTGGTAGCTTCCCAATGGTATGATTCATGTGTTGAAGTATTATACCCTAACGGATGAGCCAAATAATAATCAGAGAAAGCATTATCCACTGAAAAATGTTCTAAAAATTGTCATTTCCTATACCTCTGGGGAATGGTGTATGGACCAATATTCTTTTCGATATTGGGTTTGGAAAAGTGCTTAACATTTGAAAACTTTGAACTAAATCCTTCCAGGGTATTGATCCGGTGTGAGCATTTTATTTAGTGCAGTATTGAATTAACCTAGATCAAAACATACATGGGTAGTGCCACTTTTTCTTGAAATACACATAATGGAGTGCATCGGTTAATCTGGTTCTCCTGAATCTATTTTGTGCTAACGAATCTATTTCTAGTTTGGGTTTCTCTTAAACATGAATGCTACATATGAGGACAGTTAGTGCTGGTTTAGGCATTATCCTTCAGACGTAACACTGCATTGACTTTAAAGTTTGTCAATAGCATCAAACCAATTTGGATAATGGTTAGTCAAGTCATGGATAGAATCGACATTGCAGTCTGGAATTACTTGTGTTGTATTGATGGGTGTATGACATTGTGGAACGTAACAATATGCAGATCTGTGTATACTGACAGACCAATAATAGCTGGACTGGCTATTCCAACAATGTAAAAAGTTACAGGTGTCCATTTCAATGAGCCGTATTGACATGGAGAATGGATAATGTCATTGCAGAGAATATCAGGTCCATTGTAAGAGGTTGGCTTATTATGTCTGGACTGCACCACGCGGTGCCAATTTCTTGAGTATGTCAATTTTGGCATATAGTGTCTTGGGGTGTATCAATTGGTTAGAGATAACAGGCTTCTGATGGCATCCATGTGGTGTGTCAGATTGATCATGTGCATAAGATCACATTTTCCGATGTTATTCTTTGTTTAAATAACTGTAACTCTGGCAATCAATTGACACCTTGCTTGAGTGTTTGATGTCCATTTTACTTTTATAGTTCTATGCTCTATGTTATGATCCTAGTTGATGTTACTACTGGACAAGTCAGATCCCAAACTGAAACCTGGCTTGATAGACTGCATTTTTCTTTTCTTAATTTAATGTGGTGGTCCATCATTGAAACATAAGCACACATGCTGCAGGTCCTGTTTTAACAGTAAAGCGGAAGTTTATTATGCAAAATAAATGAAGATGATATAGAATAAACCAAACTTTATACACACAACACAGCTTGAAAGATTTCAAAACACACAGTAGAACAAAATCTCATCTACCCAAACTTATCACATTTTACAATACTTAAGTTCTCTTCTTTATCACATCTATAGTTTTCACTTAAGTGTTTCTTTCAATTCCTAATCCTGATAGAATGGTAGCCTTTTCCTTGATTATTCACATAATTGAGCTAAATCATGCCTAATGTCAAATCATCCTTTCAAGTTTCTTACCCAAACACTTCTGGTCTGGGATTTTCAAGCTGAAATCTTTTCAGTAAGGTAATCTATTTCCTAACTGTTCTAAACTAGCTCCTTCTTCCAGGAGAATTTACTCTTACTTCTGAACCCAACTAGGTCCTCTGTGAATTGCCAACAGATACTTTCCAATGTATGAGTTTTTCACTAATGTTATGGAACAAGCCAGACCCCTTTAAATATTTTAAGAAGGTAGCCTCGATTCTAATTTTTTGATATTTTAAAGGTAAATGTGAAGTGGATATTCCAGGTGTCGTGCAACTAATCAAACCACTCATTTTAAGCAAAACAGAATTTATTTAAACACTACAGTTGAAACACGAACAAAATAATGTGGTATTTAGAATAATTTAATTATTGGAAAACTTAACTGACTTGGTACAGCAACTTTACTAATTAACTGTTCCAATACAGTAACATCCCAAAAATACACCCTTTGGCACAAAGGTAAATTCAAACACAGATTCTTAGTGGGAGGAAACAACATTCAGAGAGAGATTTCAGAGAAAGTCAGTTAGGAATCATTTACTGAAGTGTGTAACCCTTCTGGTACGCACACACATTGTGACTGCAACAGCTAAAAAAAACCCTAGAAAATCCTGTTGTTAAACAGCTTTAGCTTTCAAGCTCCCTAGACTCTTCAGCGCCTCTATCTTTACAACCTCTCTTCAAAACCCAGGACAAAGTAACCTTTTTAAAGTGACAGCATCATCGCACTAAGGAAACTCAATCTTGGTTCTTCTAAACCAAAAGCAAGTTAATGCCTTTTCAATTCTTGCTTTATGCAATTGTCAAATTCCTGTACACAAAAGAAAAACACACACCATCACTCCAGGAGGACTCCATTCACCTGCTCTCTGAAATATTTTGGTTTAACATCATGGCTCCACCAATATTGACAAGATAAGTATAAAACGCATTCATACATACAGAGCAAAGCCCACATGCCTCTAGTTTAAAATCCAAATGCTAGAACAAGTTGTCTACGTAAAAACATAAATCATACATCTCGCATCACATCTGAAAGTGAAGCAATGTCGTGCTGTTTTTGTTGGCTTCTATTTCCTAATGTTTTTATTGTTGCTTGAAAAGAAGACCTGTGGCATTTACACCAAAAGACAAGCCATGATGATGTCATATATGCCATATTTTGTGGTTTTTGTATCATTTCCTGATAAACAAAATGATGGAATTGAGTAATATTAGAATGGAATGATGACCTGGGCAATATAGAGAGCACTTTCCTTCTATAACTCTCCCTCATGAACATTGATGGATCGGAGCTCCCCTGATGCTGTCTGCAGGAGTCCCAATGTCCAGTGAAGAGCCTGATCACCAACCTGGCCAGCGAGACCATGCATGGCAGCATTGAGTTAATGAGGCATACATGAACGTAAGCATACATTTCTGAGGGATTCTGTCAACATCCAGCCAAGAAGATGCTTGCCCACCATATAAATGTGTAGTATGTTATATGAGTTTCAGTACTGATGTGATGCTAGGTATATGGGTCATACATCCCAAAGAATGGAAGACTGCATCGACAGTTCCATTGACAATTCACTGCCGGCACGATGGCTCTCATGCTCAACATACCTGAGCTTGCAGGCCTCAGAAAAGTATATCCACTATTAGATGTGATCCTATGATGGAAATAATCCAGACTGTGCTAAGAGTTACACCAGAAACCAATTTAAGATAATCAGCTGGGTTTGCTGTGTTATGCATTAGCAAATGGTGGAAGCTACATATATAAATACTCAGTGCCCTGTTTTATATTGGCAAAGGAATTTGTACATGCATTGCACATTTTTCAAAAAACAATGATAATGAAGACAGCCAAAAACTGCAATGCCCTGACCAATAAGAATCTACCTCCCTGGTTTACGAATTAAGATTGGCAATTAACTGTTCCTGCTGCATCTCCATGCCAATCATGACCCAACCAAGCAGCATCCTCTTCTCATGCTACGTAAAATGCTGTCTCTTTCTCCAGTCTGATTATTGTATCCTAGTTCTGATGAGTGCAAGATGAAAAACTTAAGAAGCTCATCTCTTTTTAGTAAATTTTAAGATATTTAATATTTTGTCAAGTCTCTTCTTTGCTCTAATCTATCCACATAACTTAAGTCCATCATCCCTGAAATGATTCTTGTAAATCTTTTCTGCATCTTCAATAAAAACGGTTGAATTCTTCCTAAAGTGCAGTGCCCTGGATTGGACACAGTTCTCCAACTGAGTCTGACCCAGTTTTTCTTTAATAAAGATTCATTAGTACTTTCTGTTTGCCTTAATCTCTATAGCCCAAGATCCTATATGCCTTTTTTAATCACTTCTTCAACTTGCACTGCCACCTTCAACACAATGTGTGCATAGATCCCACAGGTTCTCTGCTGCATACCCTTTGGATGTTTTCAGCTTATATTGCCTTTCATCATTCTTCCTACCAAGGTGTATCGCATCACAGGACTCTGCATGTGTCTGCCTATTCCATCAGCTTGTCATTGTTCTCCTGAAATCAATACAATCTTCCTCACAGTTCACAATACTTCCAAGTTTTCTGTCATCTGGTCTTTTTCTAATGATGAAGCTGTGAGACAAATCTTGGTCAGGATGCTGGGAAGGATTCCTTGCTCCTCAAATAATTCTTTTCAGCTAACCTGAGAGGGCTGACAAAGTTTTGGTTTAACATCTGATCTGAAAGATTTGGCATCTCTGACCGTATGGCACTTTTTTCAGTAATGCACTGAAGTGTCAGGCGAAATTATTTTTCCAATTCTTGCAATGAACTTGAGCCCACAACTTTCTGACTTGGAGGAGACTATTAAATAAGTCACAGTCGGCACTATATTCATATGTTGTCCAGTTTGTTTCTCCACAGGCTAGATTAATGCTAGTCAAGTTCACTAATATATTTGTGATGAAATATATTACAGGAGCAGTCTCCAAAGGGATCAAGGTTACTAAGGGATCATATGAAATGATTACCTCCAGGACCTCTCCATCAATGAACAGAACCCAAGGCAAAAACAACTGCCTTGACCTCTAGCCTACTACGTACTCAGTACAAGATACCTGATTTGGAAGAAAGATTCTTTCTGTGGGCGCTGGGCAGTCATTTCTGGAGTGAGTGAGTGTGTGTGTGTGTTGAAAATGTGAGATCTTACACCCAAATGTACAGTTACATCATGATATTTATAATATGGCTTCATAAAGTCATCTTTTCACTGATAGCTTACTATTTATTTCAGAGGTCAAGAAATATGTCTGCTATATTACTCACCGGTGATTTGTACTTCAGTTGAAACTTTACTTTTCCAGCCCATTAAACAAAGTTCCTTTTCTTTTATCTATAATTCAAGCTCAGCCAAGTGCTTTTTGTTTGAAAATACTTTTATCCCATCTGCAGAATGTTTTCCTTGTGACCTTTCCTGCACTTGCATTACTATAATTGATGTACACATGTGGCCTGAGTGATGGACAGCTGTAGGAAAGTATTCTTGCTTCCTTGTTGAGAAAATTTGTACATTGTCTTTATGTCAGAACAGTTTGAAAGATTGCCAAAGATGTATAACTGAATGGTATGGTTCATTTTGTTTTGTACAGCACAAAATAGTCCTTACACTGTGTGACTATCATTAGATAAGTAAAACAGTCGACAAAGTGCATGGGTTTTAGGGAAGGTGGTGGCTGGGGTATGGGATTTGATTTATATCTATGAATGGATTGACCAGATAACTCACGAATAATAGGATATTTTTCATATATCACCACTTCACATGTGTTTTCCATTCTTGCTGAATATTAGGTGAACAATTACATACAGAACAGTAAACATTGAATGGGAAAATTAATTTAAAATTCAAATTCTATTGACAGGTGGATAGTTAGTGGATTTTGATGCTACTGTTGTGAAAACACTGCTTTTTCTTCCAGCCCTCAAATATGAACAGCCTATTATGTTGTTGCTTTTCACATGGGATAAAGATATAGGAAGATTTAATTATGAGCTAAACAAGGCATCACACTTTTGAAATAACATATAAACACTTGAGTGAAATTTCTTCCTTCACAATTTTGCAAAGCTATTAATCAACTTATTTTAAGCAGGTGATGCCTCTGCTGATAGGAGAGAATGGAGATTCAGGTCACCTATTGGCTTGTAATTTCATGATGCATATTGCCTCCGAGAGATGGTCATCAATAAGTTAGGGTCAACCTTATAAGGTGAAATGTTAAAGTGGTGCAATGATCAGTATATACGGTGTTTGTTCAGTATCTTTTGTTTAAAGTGGAAGGCCTGTCTATACAATGTAATCGGAGGATTCCAGCAGAACCCTGTGTCATGTTACTTCTGTTAGAGTCACATCATGTACATGTAATGCAGTGACATTCTCACAATCAATGCAGTCATGCTTTCAGCATTGCCTTTTGTCAGCTTAAATGTTGAATGATCATTTTGCTTTTAAAGAAAAGGACAATGCAACTAATGTAAAGCATTGTACGATGCCACTGCAATAGAAGTCAATGAAAATAAAAATCGGTTGAATGGACTGTCAATGTGCAACCTGTTTTGCACAATAGCACAGTGTTGAGTTTCATCTCCACTCAGTTTTGGGCTCTCTGATGATTTGTAGTTTAATTTGCTGCCCCAAAATTTCCTCTCTCTTAAATCATTTAAGAGAAGCAAGGTAACAATTGGTTAAAATTGTACCCAAAGCAATAGTACATAAACATGCATTCATACAGAATTCATTACAGACCCATGACAAGTGAGCAGCAAATATAAGTTTTGTCTTTTGTGTAACTTCTTCAAACCATCAATACTTTCTTGATTCCCCATTCGAAACCACAGCTCCTATTATGAGGAGCTGTGTGTTGATAATTTTTTTTATCGGCAATAATCTCAAAAGGTCTTAATGTTTATTTATTATATTCTGCGAGCCTCCCAAGGTGTTGTAAAAGTGGGTCTACTTGCTTATCACGAACATCTGAAGATTACTCTTTAAGTAATTTGTTTGTTTTTCTGCAGAAGAAACGATTGCTGTGTGGTGAGAAGATTATGTACTTTATCAATAATTCTTGTAAGATTTATGAATGTAACTATAGCGCTGATTAAATGATGGCAATTTGTGGTTTGTTTAAAAAAAAAGCACATGATTAGTTCATTAAATAAATAGCCTTTATTTACACACCCAATTGAGAAAATTGTAAAGATCGAAAATTTCAGTCTTGGAATCCATCAGTGCATCTTTCCTGAAAATGCTCTCATCAATAAATATTCGCTAATATGTAAATAGCTTAGGCTGCAAGAGCTGAAGCAAAACCACACTTTGTTTCAAACATTACTTTACAATTATTGTCACATCCACATCAAGTTCCTCTCTGCAATACTTTATAGTGATCAGTAAATGTTTTTGTTTTAAACAGTATAGCACATTTGCACATTACACAAATTGGTGAACTGCCAGGAGAAATCAATTGGTTACAATATCCAACTCTCCAATTTAAACTTGAATTCTGACACGAGGAGACAATTTTCAAATGTTTGCTCCCTATATTTCAACAATAAAAAAAAGTTAAATGGTGTAAGCATCCAGGTAGGCTCAAAGTGAGAGAGCTCTGAGAGAATGAGCAAGCAGCCACCAAGGCCAATTTAATTTTAACAATATTATGGCTTTAAGAGGCGTTTTTTGGTCCTTCCTTTTAATGGAGAAAGTTTGAACAGAGGTATTGAATGGTCTGTTAAAAGCTAATAAAGTAAACAGCTTGTGAGGTCTAGGTTTTTTAAAGTTGGAACAATAGAAGCTGCCTGAATGGGTGGTGCCAAGCTCCCATAGAACTAGGATTTTTAATTTTAACTTTCAGCAGTTGCTGGGGTCTTGAAGCTGGATGTGGAAGCTCTTATTCCTCTCTCCCTTACAACTAAAAGCTGGGTTCTCTTCCTGCTGCTAGCATTAAACATAAGATAAATTATTTTACTGAATTTGCCTTTGCCAAGGGTATGTTTATGGGATGTTACTACATTGGAACAGTTAATTCATAGTAATTAATATAAATATATTACTTTAAGCTTTCAATACAGTTACAGTTAAGCCAATTCTTTTCTTTCTATTTTGTCTGTATTTTAATTGTTGTATAAACATAAAGTATGTTTTTCTTAAAGTCGAGTAGTTTGACCGACAAAGTTGCATCTGGGATGTGATGCCTTCAGCTTACCTTTAAAATAAGAAAATGTTAGGATCAAGACTATCCTCTTAATATATTTTGAGGGGGTTTAATCTAGTCCATAACATAATCAAATGAATAGTCCTTGACTGGGAATACCAGTGATTGCTCAAAGAAGAAAAATGCAAAAAGTTTTTTGCAATATAATTATTTTTGATTTAGCAAAATCTTGCACACTCTAATTGAATTCAATTCTCTTTTGTTTCATTTTGCAGCTTCGTTTATTCTTCTAAAGTATTAGGGTATACTTTTTTTTATTTTGGTAACATTGATAAATATTAAACCTCTCTCTCTGAGCTACATTGTTACAAGCAATGAACAGAGAAAGAAGCTATTCAGGCCTGGTTATCCACGTTCAACTGTTTTGAAAACATTGCATTTGACTTCCACGATGTTTGCTCAGATTGATCCATATTTTAAAACTCAGTTTGCCATCGGCAGCCCAATGTCTTATCCTTTGTTCTTCTCTAGGGATCTGATGTTTAGCTCCTATCCCTAATTCCCCAGACAAGGGGCCTCATGTTTCTCATAACCTGGTATAATCTGAGTGCAAGGATATTAGGAATGCAGTGCCCAGGTACCGTGGTTCCTGGGTTCCTCTAATAAACAAAACAATGAGAGTAATGCTGTCAACAAAATGAAGAGAAATAGTCAATTAAAAATCCCTCAGAGAGGAGTTTAAAAGCCTTCAACTTCTGGAAATCAGAATTAAAACCGCACTGGGATAGGCAGAGTCAAGTAGTCAGCTTCTCACAAAACACTTCTTGAAATTGTGGATGGGGCCAACTTTTTAAATGCCATTTTTATTCTCCCCCATCTCCATTCCCCTTCCACTTTATTTCCTGTTCTCAAGGCATTTGATCCATGAATATCCATGCCCTCCGCTACCTGTTGAAGTGCATTTTCACTGTAAGAGTGAGTGCTGATCGTTAACTTGACCATGGGAGCATCAAGTTTGATTCTATCCCGACTTAGACCCACCCCCAGTCCATATGGCTCATATGATCAAAGGACCTAGTCTCAATAAGGACTTAGGCCTGAGACGAGAAGGAATTTGTTCACTGAGAGTGGTGTACCTTTAGAATTTCCTGTCCCTGATGATGAAATTGCATTCAAGTAATGTTATTGCATTCAAGTCAGAAATTGATAGATTTAAAGTTGGGGGACACTTCCCTGGGGAATGGTTGTAATGACAATCAACATGAAGCTTGGTCTTATCCATCACTCCCAGCAACCCCACCCCAAGCAGCTAGAGACCACAAACTGTGTAATCCTATTCTGCCTGACTGAGATTCACTAACTGAGTATAACTGAAGAATCCAATTGGTGGCCCTATGTTTGGGCTTCACTGAGGCCAGGGACAGTAGTGGATGGGTCAAAAAATACTGGCACATGCCAGTTTTCTGACCGATTCCAAAGATTGGGCCATGAAACTGACAATTTTTAAAATTCACTCTCAAGATGAAGGCATCACTGGTGACAGCAGCATTTATTACCCATCCCTAATTGCCCAGAGGGTGGTTAAGTGTCAACCACATTGCTGTGGGTCTGGAGTCACATGTACACCAGGCCAGGTATGGATAACAGTTTCCTTTCCTAAAGGATGTGAGTGAACCAGATGGGATTTTCCAAGTATTGACAATGGATTCATGGACACCATTAGAGTCTTAATTCCATGTTTTTATTGAATTCAAATCTGCACCACATTAGAATTTGAACCCAGGTCCCCAGAACATTACCTGGGTCTCTAGTTTAACAGTCCAGTGATAATACCATTCAGCTGTCACCTCCCCATTAAATTAATTCATTTAAGAAGGGAAAATAACTGCTCAGAGTTAGTGTAACGATGTTTCAGGCAGGGCTACAGGCTTTCCTTCCATGCCGAAGTGTGGGTACAACCAAAGACCTTTCTATTTACAAACCCCAACACACACATTCTCCTGTGTCTGTATAGCTTTGTCCTGCACAGCTCAGTACATTCCACATTAAGTCATCTATCAGCCTTCAGATGACAGATGAAAGGACTAACTGAAAACATTAACCAATCTTTCACATTCAGGTGCTGATTGACCTACTGCCTATTTCCAGCATTTCTGTTTCCATTCACAAGGGAGACAATATATTTCAACTTGAGTTATTAGCTCCTAGCTCACTTGTGGAAATAAATTTTATATCCTATTGCCTTCTATAGATATACACTATTTATCTTGATATTTCCAGGCCCACTCGAGTATCATAATAATGGTTTCAGAATGTTACTGCCCAATTGAGAAAATGCAGCCCAGAGGATTGTTAAAATTACTAAGTGATTGGATATTCAGACAACATTAATTTCATATAGTGTATCATTAAGCATTGGGATTAAACAGAAGTATAGAGAGCTTTGTAAAATATTACCAATCATGTGTATTTAATTTGCACTGGTACTATTAAATCAACATAAAATATTCCCTATTTTAAATGAAACCATATATCTGTCCTGCTTTTGTATTGTTTATTTTAACTTTACATTAGACTTTCACAGTATCTAGTTCTTATAATCGTAATTACAATGATTGATGCTTTCTTCATCACTAATCTCTCAAGCAATCCAGACAGGACAAGTACCATCTCATAATCTGACACTGTCCCCCTTCCCAACTCACTGGCTCTCCTGACAAAGTGACTCCAAATTAATGAAAACGTTTCTGTCAGGTTAATGTGTTGGCTGCAAGGAGGTCAAAACAAATTACAGCTCTGTAGATGTAAAACTGCAACACTTTTTGTTCAGCCATTTCAATGTCTTTTTAAGATCACTAACTCATACATTCATTGGTGTATGATAAGTGGCAAAAGCATTGGTCTACATAGCAGCAGCTGACGTTTAGATGTCTTGACGATCATTCCAGAAATATTGAAATTCCTTTTCTTCTTTTGTGTGGCAATTTTTTTTGGAAAAGAAAAATTAACAGTTGTGTTGTGGGCAACACCACTGAAAGGTAGAGCTTTATAATCCGTGCGCAGGACAGGTGACAGATTTGCATCTGACTGAATATGGTAAACAACAACTGGGTCTGTTGTGTCAAATTCACTCCAAAGAGGAAACAAGTAACCAGACCACAGCAATTTCTTACATGTAGTTATATATGAGATGAGGGAAAACACAATAACAGTCTGCAAATTTCTTTGCAAATTATTGCTTTTGGTTAATTTTCAGTGATCTGGCCTATATACAAGTACAGTGTAATGTTGTCTGACAATTCTTCAGCCTTTTTATTGAAACCAGCAAGGAAATTTACAGACTGATTATAATTGTTGCTGTGTTCTCCCAGATCTTAAAATTTAAAATGTAACATCCTGTTGGAATAAGTTCACAGGTGGAACTGTGCATGTGCAGATAGATCACGGTGTTCATTTTTACATTTTGAACATCCATTCTGTTTTATTAACTGCTCTCTGGTCTAACGTGAATTGTTCCCAGACTTGTACCAAGATTATTTGGAATTAGCCATGAGGAGATTCTCAAGCAGGCAACCGTGAAGCTTCTGTCACTGCTGCATCATCAGAGCACAAGCCCTGAACCTGTGCAGACAGAATTGAAAAGGGACAGTGAGTGGGCAGATACATAAGGGAGCTTCTCGCTGTGCTTGTGAAAGTCCCAGTGTTACCTCACATTCATTCACAAATTGATTGACCCTGTAAACGTGCTAGTGGGCATCAGGCAGATGGCAGTGATTGAGACAGAATGAAAATACTTGAGAATCACATGTTAACACAAGTTCTTGATTCTGATTAAAGCCAGCACCTTTCACCAGGAAAAGTGATGGGCTGGCAAAATAATTTACGAGCCTTTAAAGCACCACAACATTTTGAAAAGTAAGAAAAAAATAACAAATATCATCATAATACAGTACATTGCAAAATCAATATTTTAGATTAAACATATGAATATTTATTGATTGGTATAATTGACTATACATTGGATTGTTAATATTCGATGCATTGCTTGACATTAGGGGACCCCATGACATTGGCTTGAATTACATAAAAACTTCAATGATCTTTTAAGAACTGCATCATCAGAAGCGGATCATTCAATGTGTAAATAGAGGAAAAAGAGAAAGGCTTGCACTTTTATAATGTTTTTCGTGACTAAGGGATGTTCAAAAGTGTTTATGCTGCTGAAAGAACCTTTTTTGAGTTATAGTACTTGTTGTAACATGAAGAATGAGACTAGTCAACATGTGCTCAACAATCACCCACAAACAGCAATGTCACTATAATCATATAACACAGAGACAGGCTCTTCGCTCTAGTCTGTTCATGCTGAATTTAATCCCAAACTAAACTTGTCCCACTTGCCTGCTCCTGACCCATATCTCTCCAAATCTTTCCTATTCATGTGCCCATCCAAATGTTGTTTAATTGTTGTAAGTGTACCCACATCCACCACTTAGGAAGTTCATTCCACACGAAAACCACCCTCTGCATAAAAAAATTTGACCCTCATGTTTTCCCAGTGTTAGTTGACTGATGAATATTGAACATTCAAAGTGACAGAAATGAACAATACAAAGGACAACAGGGAGTTCACACTGGGACTTGAAACATTATCTCTGTTTCCACACGTCACCAGACCTGCAGAGTTGTCTAGCATATTCTGTTTTTATTTTAGATTTCTAGTATCTGCAGTACTTTGCTTTCAGTACTAAGGAGAACGTCTGTCTTTTTAAAAAACTCATTCATGGGATGAGTGTATTGCTGGCTTAGGCCAGCATTTATTGCCCAGAGGGCAGCTGAGAGTTGGCATTGCTGTGAGTCTGGAGTCACATGTAGGCCAAACCAGGTAATGATGGCAGTTCCTTCCCTAAAGGGCATTAATGAACCTGATGGATTTTTCCAACAATTGGCAATGATTTTGTGGTCGTCATTCATTGCTCAATTCCAGACTTTCAATTAATTCAAATTCCACCATCTACTGTGGCTGGATTCGAATCTGACTTCCCAGATTGTTATCTGAGTGTCTGGAATAACAGTGCTGCGATAACACCACTCGGCCATTGCCTAGTCTGAGAATAAGCTTGTATTGTCTATGGGTGGGTCATATTGTGACTGAGGAAAAGAAATTAGAGAACAAGGTATTGCTGTCAGGTGATGCACAAGGAATTGTAACAATTGCTAAAGTTGTTCCCTGAGCACAAGAGGAAGTAGTGAATAAGGAAGCTCAGGTCCAGCAGAAAGGCAATGCACTGAACGTTTGTGAGACGGGCATCTGCATGAGAAATAATTTCTTGGAGACATAAATTAAATATACGTGTTATACATAAACCAAAGTCCTTTTCCTTTTTCTATTTTACATTACATTTTCCCTTCAAAAAGAATTAAATTCTGACTCCCACAAAAGCTATGTGAAGAAAATAAGCCAGAGTTTATAATAGATGTTATTCAGTCATGGGTGAGACTGTTTCAGAAAGAGAGGTGATCAAGTTACAAAGGATGGCTGATGTCGCTTCAGCTTGCATGAAAGCCTAAGCACTTTATGTAACTTACATTGTGCGGCATTGGGATTGTGAAGAAATGGTCTTTGTGATGATATTCTGCAGGTGTTATACCATGGCCACAGAGACAGACAGATGGTGTAAACTTCTGTGATTCATTGTTTAATGTTTCGGTGGTGGCTGGCAGTTTTCCTGCTTTAACTGTTCACAAGAACATCACCTTGTCTTTTTAAAAAAAGTATATCTCGCTTGCTGATCTGAATCCTTCTTACCCTGGAAGGATCAGGGCTGATACAAGATCAGTTGTAAATCTCACGACTGTAAATTTTGCACAAAGATACTTTCCTTCCTCCCCACTTCCCTTCTCTTCTCTTCGGAAACTGGTTAGGCACAGCAAAGATTAACGTTTTAACAAATCCAGGCATACAATCCTGGTTGAGACCCAAAATTACTCACTTTGAGCCTAAATATTCTTCTGCGCACCACAAAAGGGGGTTTAGACAAATGCTTCTTGCAATGAGGAGGGAGAGAAATAAGATCTGTCAGTGAATGATGTCGCAAACCTGTTCTGACAAGGCTTGTTGTATATTTACAGTTGGTGAGAGCGAAGGCTTCATCAATCATGTGGTTTGAAAGGGACAGGCCTGCTCCCATGAGTACCTGCTCCTCAAGAACAGCTGAACTGTGACTTTGCAGGGAGGCTGCTGTAAATTTTAGCCTTCTGCTGCCCATGTAGGTCTCTGCTTTTTAACCTTCAAAGTCTTGCACGAGTTTCAACAATCCATACAGCCAGAAACCGAGTTCCATGGAGGGAGCAAACCTTTTATCTCTCAGTGCAGTAATATGATGCTTATTTGAGAGGATTGGACAGGTGTGAGAGGGGGCACGACAAAAATAAATTATTTTGCGTGGTGGTACACCCAGAGTGCACATACTAGAAAAAGAAACAAATATTATTTGAAAAGAAATCTGTGCGCCATAAAGATATTGCAGCTGAAAGCCAATTAATGCTACTGTATGGTAGGGTTGTAGACCTACTGTCAAAGTCGCAATTGGTCGTGTTGATGAGGGCCTGTACCCATACTGATGGAGAGACACATTTAATGGCCAGTTATCGATTCCACATTCCACCCACCCATCCATGCTGACAATGGAGATATGATTTCCATATAGAGAAAGACACCATTTTGCTCTCAATCTGTCAACAAATGCTGCAAGTTAGGTAGGAAGATAAGAAGGTTAGAATAAAGAAAGTTGGGGCCTTCTTGTGACCCCCCGGAACAAAGAGGCCTGGGTTCAAGTCCCTCCTGCTCCAGAGGTGTACAGTAACATCACTGATTAAGATTAAGGTTGATTAAGAAGAACTGGTTAACATAAAAAAGAATAAAGAAAGTTCATTCCACTGCCATCCAAGATGCTCTTATACAAAGAAAATATAAGACTTGGTGTTAAAAATGGTTCAATTCAAGGTTAATTGTCCTGCAACTTCATAAAACTGAAAGTTATGTTTTCAGGTCAAGCTATAGAACATCCTTGTGTGTACATATCTTGTTTGTCATTGACCTGAGTGTGACCCTGACTCAGCAATTGAATTCCAGTTTGCTGACAATGCATTGTTCTCCATAGATACTGATCGGAGACTATCGACTGTGGCACAACTACAATCCATGTTTTCATGCCTCACCAAAAAGCTCAAATAATTCTCAAAGCTAAATGAACATAAAGAAAGGGAGGCACTCTCTCCGTAGATGTGCACTGCTCTAATGGTTCTCTAATGATAACAAGTGGGTTGGGCAAAGGAGAGGTTAAAAGTAAGAAGAAAAGTCCCTGCCAAACCCATTCAATGCTGAATAATTTATTGATTCCCTGCTCCATAAGAAGAAGTCATTGACATTGATACTTGCCTGATTTTGCATTTTGTCATTGTGATGTTATCTGGAAATATGTGCTGTGAAAGCCGTATAACATCACTTTTATTCTTCATAATGTGGAACTTTACTTATAAATCTTAACAAGGTTTCAACTTTACTTTTAACAACAAAAGCACAACATAAAGCTGAGTACAGAAACCCAATCTCATTTACAGATTGCCTGGTTAGAATACCTTAATTGTTTTGAACTTTGGAAAAAAGAGGGGGGTTATAGAAGATCGTTACCCAATCCCAATCGCATGAAACACGCTAGAATCAAGAAGAGAGAACATTGAGCAAAGATGTAATGGCATTAGAGGCAGTTCAGAGGAAGTTCACTAGATTGACCCCAGAGATGAAGGGTTTGTTGTTTAGGCCTATACTTGCTGGAATTTAGAAGAATGAGGCGAGATCAAATTGACATATTTAGGATGATAAAAGTTGTGGATAAGATAGACTTGGAGCAGATGATTCCTCTTGTGGGGCATTCTAGGACAAGAGGTCATAGTCTGAGGATGAGGGGTAGCAAATTTAAAACC
The DNA here is from genome assembly GCF_004010195.1 of Chiloscyllium plagiosum. Lineage (NCBI taxonomy): Eukaryota > Metazoa > Chordata > Chondrichthyes > Orectolobiformes > Hemiscylliidae > Chiloscyllium > Chiloscyllium plagiosum. The sequence continues at coordinate 21,389,492 of NC_057737.1, read as the reverse complement.
GAGTTGAGTAGAAACTATTTCTCCCAAAGGATTGTGAATCTGTGGAATTTGCTACCCCAAAGGGCAGTGAATGCTGGGACAGTGAGTACATTTAAGAATTTTTAGTTGGTAATGGGTTGAAGGGTTTTGAGGAGAGGGCAGGAAAATGGGGGTGAAGAGCATATCACAGCAGACTTGCTGGGCTGAATGGCCTAATTCTGCTCATATCTTATCTTATGAACTTATTGGGACTACACAGGTCATGACATTGAAACTTATCAAGTTGACACAAATCTTTTACCTGTCCAGAACTCAGCAAAAAGATTTCACCTTTCCCAACATTAATTTAATTCTGGTGACAACTATTGGAAGATTTCTGGTATTCAGCAACAGTGGTATTATCAAACAGGTTCAGCAGCCAATCACAATTAACAAATCTCACAGACAGCAAACCAGGAAATAACAAGTAGGTGTTACCATTTACTTTTTATGATTTTGTGGAAAGTGAAATAAAAATTAGGATTAAGGGTATAAACTGACAAATCACAAATGTCTTTTTTTTTTAAATCAATCTATGAATTCTTTTTCATGAAATAGAGAAATTGACTAACTATAAATACAAAGTTAGCTTCTTCAGGCTGATGATTTGTCAATATTTGCTTCTTAGTGCATCATTAAATTTTATGCAATAATTATAAATCAAGCAGTTGATTCAACAATGCTTAACCTTTCAGTTTTAAAGTGAGAATGGAGCATAAAAAAATGGAAGTACATGTCAATTCAGTCATTTCTAATTGAGTTCCAGCTGTGAGAACCTTGACAGTGCACCAAATGGAGGAATGGTGAATCATGGACAATAACTTTGCTATTTCCACATTTTACTGAGCATGTAAAACACTGGAGGTTGTTGTCCAATTTTAATAGTAATGACGATGAAAACTGATGACTGCATTGGCGCCACCTCGTGCTCCCGCGAGGAGGTTGAGCAATTCATCAACTTCACCAACACATTCCACCCTGATCTTAAATTTACCTGGACCATCTCTGACACCTCCCTCCCCTTCCTGGACCTCTCCATCTCCATTAATGACGACCGACTTGACACTGACATTTTTTACAAACCCACCGACTCCCACAGCTACCTGGATTACACCTCTTCCCACCCTACCTCTTGCAAAAATGCCATCCCATATTCCCAATTCCTCCGCCTCCACCGTATCTGCTCCCAGGAGGAGC